>NW_028053842.1:0-399 GCF_054177405.1 Leptonychotes weddellii
AAGTGGAGCCTGAAGATGTGACTGAATGCTGCAATTTTATAAAACTCTGATAAAAAGGTGCTTTTTATGGTGAGCAAAGAAAGTGGTTTCTTGAGATGGAATCTACTCCTGGTGATGCTATTAAGATTGTTGAAATGACAACTAAGGATTTAGAATATTTCATAAACTTAGTTGATAAAGCAGCAGGAGGATTTAAGAGAATTGACTCCAATTTTGAAAGATCTACTATAGGTAAAAAGCTATCAAACAGTATCACAGGGGTGCCTTGGTGGCTCAGTTGGTTAGGCGTCTGCTCTTGGTTCCTTTTTTTTTTTTTTTGATGTTTCATTTTTTAATTTAACATAATTTTATTATGTTATGTTAGTCACCATACAATACATCATTAGTTTTTGATGTAGT
>NW_028053843.1:0-399 GCF_054177405.1 Leptonychotes weddellii
ATATAATGGCTCATATACTAAAAAAAAAAAAAAAAGTCCAGATTTGGACTTTAGGCAGAGCTAGATCCAGGTGAACAGATGGGCAGGAAAACAACAACAACAACAACAACAGATGAGTGTTCAGAAACCTGGGTATAAAAGGTAAAGAAATTTTGGGCGCCTGGGTGGCTCAGTTGGTTAAGCGACTGCCTTCGGCTCAAGTCATGATCCTGGAGTCCCTGGATCGAGTCCCGCATCGGGCTCTCTGCTCGGCAGGGAGCCTGCTTCTCCCTCTGACCCTCCCCCCTCTCATGTGCTCTCTCTCTCTCTCTCATTCTCTCTGTCTCAAATAAATAAATAAAATCTTTAAAAAAAAAAGGTAAAGAAATTTTAGTGAACTACCCTAAAACACCAAATCAA
>NW_028053844.1:0-399 GCF_054177405.1 Leptonychotes weddellii
CTGATGCTGGGGCATAAATTCTCATGAGAACAGGGCAACACACAGACCCCAGGACCCATAAGACCCTTCAACCCTGGTTTGCAATGATCTGCTCTCCTAGGATTGCAAGCTCTCCTGCTAAAGGAAAAAAGGAGCAAAAGGAGAAAAAATAGGGGTGACTGGGTGATAGACACTGGGGAGGGTATGTGCTCTGGTAAGCACTGTGAATTGTGCAAGACTGTTGAATCTCAGATCTGTACCTCTGAAACAAATAATGCAATATATGTTAAGAAAAAAAAAAAGAAGAAGAAGAAGGTAGCGGGAGGGGAAGAATGAAGCGGGGGAAATCGGAGGGGTAGACGAACCATGAGAGATGATGGACTCTGAAAAACAAACAGGGTTCTAGAGGGGAGGGGGGTG
>NW_028053845.1:0-399 GCF_054177405.1 Leptonychotes weddellii
GGTGTCTTTTTATTTTCTGTGATTGATACCTTATTCACTGGACTTGGAAGTACTGAGAGGCAGTACATAGATCCTGGAACTGTGCTCATGATCAATGCTTTCTTCAATTCACCGGGCATCTGAAAACTCTCTTCACCATTCACATCTTTGTTCTGGTAGCAATTCTGTTCTTTCCAGCTGGTGTTGACACAAAAGGGGAACCCAGATCCTCATCCCTAATTCCCTGATTTAACACAGCATTAGTTTTTCAAATAACAGAAATTTACTAAGATATGATAAGTGTGTTTCATCCATTGCAGAATAGGAACTTTATACAATAGAATATTAGACTCATCTCTTCTTAAAGTCCATCCACCATCCATTTCTCCAGAAATTTTTGGATGGCCACTGTCTCTGGTC
>NW_028053846.1:0-8818 GCF_054177405.1 Leptonychotes weddellii
GGCGGGGATGAGAAGTCTTCTGCTAATGAGACAGAGCTGATACAAACAGCTCCCGGCGAGGAATGGAGGTGGATGCAGGAGGGTCACGGCAAATCAGGGAAGGGAAAGGAAGAAGCTGAGAATCTCCATTTTTCTGAGACAGCAGAGGCAAAGCAGAAAGGGGTCAAGACCGTGCAGAAGCAGTGAGAAAGGCACCGAGCTCGCCGTGAAGAAGTGAGGTCTGGGGAGACCTCCTTTGATGTGTGTGCCCGTTAAGAAAGAGAGGAGGAAGGCATATGTCAGCAACGGAACAAGAAAGTATGAAAAAACAAATGGCGGCGTCCACGTGGGGTCTGCTTTCTTTTCTTTGTACCAAGAGGGGGGAAGGGGTTCCCATGGCAGCCAGTTGCTTATCTCCTGGCTGCCATTTCTTACACTCATTTCCCTCAACAGCTTTTGAAATAAGTTCAATATGGGTTGAAAATGGATTGTTCCAGGTGCACAGGAACTTCAAAATTACCTTGTGTAATTTGGCATAAAGGGCATTCCATGTGGGATCTCAAAGAATTCCATTCATTGTTCAGGGCGGGCAGCCGCCCTGCCTGCAGTGAGGGCTAGAGCACTCCGTCGGGTTTGGAATACACTCCTAGGATAAGCAGACTCTTCGGCTTTTAGCTGTTCTGCCGCCGAGGGCCAGGTACCTGAATCAGGCTCATGAATTCTCGCCTCAAGTCCCCACTAGCTGCCACCACATTTTAGATTCCTGCTCCTCTGCACGTTCCAACCTGCCTCTTCAGTCTCCATGCCCTTCTTTCATCGACTCTGTGAAGCCTGAGTGCTGACCCCTCTTCTTGTAGAATTAACTCCCTTTTGCCTCTGTGGATGGATGGAGTGGGCATATGCTAAGTGTGATCTCTGGTTCACTATTAGAAAATAAGTAAAGGCATGTTATCGTTGGCACCGTCTCTGATACTCGGTGTAATGCAATCACGAGCAG
The DNA here is from genome assembly GCF_054177405.1 of Leptonychotes weddellii. Lineage (NCBI taxonomy): Eukaryota > Metazoa > Chordata > Mammalia > Carnivora > Phocidae > Leptonychotes > Leptonychotes weddellii. Next base: position 977 of record NW_028053846.1, read on the forward strand.
GCACTGTATTATGTTTCAAAACTTGAATACACGTAGTACTACCTGCATACAAAATAGCTCAAGGGATAAGACCACTTTCAAGGACAAAACTTAAATGGGTAAAATGAAAATGTAAAATCAATTTCTAAAATGTCCTTGCCATACCCAAGTGGACGCTCGTGTGTGCAGCAAATAGAAACAAGTACCCACAGAGAACGTATCTGCAGCTGGGATTCCCATCCTCACTGGATCGTGGGCAATCAGACCTTGGTCTCTGAGGCACACCTCAGAGTGTCTTCTGCATGCTGCCTTACACAGAAGGTCAATACCATTTTGCCAGATCGGTACTCCAAACTCCAGGGAGCTGTCTGACTCTCAGTTTCTACCAACTTCTGACGTGAAACCAGAGCCATCCACACAGGCAAGCTGAGAGATAGTCGGGGGATCCAGGTAGGAAGCCACCAGGACGTTTCCCTCTCTGCTCACCCTTGTTCATCAGCAGAGCGAGTTCACCCAGCCACCACTTCCTAGTAAAGCCGACCATATGGAAATTTCAAAATAATTAGAAACTAATCACTAATTTTTTAAAAAAAGAAGCAAATCACCTTGTGAAAGATGTCAGTCTAAATTTCAAAGTAAAGTTCAGAGGAAACTGCTATATGTCTGATAGTCTTTTCTAAAGCTAAGAAGAGCCTCTAAGAAGTATCTAACGATTTCTATATTTCTATATTCAAAACAAATTTTAATGATTTTTCTGCTTTCTGATTATAAAAGTCTGATACATACTCTGGGCGGGGGGAGGGGGGATACTTAAGAAACACAGAAGAGCACAAGGAAACAAAAGTAACCTATAATCCAGTGAACCGTACTGACAAAGTTTTCATATTCAACTGCAGAAAAAAAAAAAAATAGCAATAGAACCAGAAGAGGCTAGAAGAAAGAGACAGTTTCCCATTAGTCATGCATACGAGAGATTCCATGAGGTTAAATGGAACCATTACTCCTTAGCCATAGGGTAGAGGGCTTGGGGTGCACTAGCCAGGGACATGGGTTTGCCATCGGACAATAATGAATTTCTCCTGCACAACACTTAAAGATAGAACATATGGTCAATAAAAAAATGCAACCCGTCTATACAACTTTTGAATATTTCTGTTGAGTCTTTGGGAAAGACAGCTAACGGAGAAGATGTAGTAACGGAGACAAAGGAAATTAAAGCAAGGTTTGGCCATAAGGGAAAGTTAGCCAGCCCAAAATATCACCCTTAACTCTTTTTTTTTTTTTTAAGATTTTATTTATTTATTTGAGAGAGAGAGAGAATGAGAGACAGAGAGCACGAGAGGGAAGAGGGTCAGAGGGAGCAGCAGACCCCCCGCTGAGCAGGGAGCCCGATGTGGGACTCCATCCCGGGACTCCAGGATCATGACCTGAGCCGAAGGCAGTCACTTAACCAACTGAGCCACCCAGGCGCCCTCACCCTTAACTCTTAACCTCTGGAGACAATAAATCTGAGGGAGTAAGAATAAGTGAGGAAAGCTCTTTAAGAGTAGATTTGTTGTTGTTGTTGTTCTATTCTGTTATATACCATTAAGATTTAATGGCAAGACAAATGGATTCTGGGGCATTATATGTCCCTAGGCTGCCTTAACTTTTTGAATCTAATAGTTGAAAATAAAGTATCAAGATACAACTGCTATTTAGCCATTCATTCTTGCACTAAATATAATTTTACTGAATGTTTACCACATGCCAAACAGCATGCCAGCCACTTGGAAGACAAAGCAAGTAAGGCATGGAACCCATTCTCCAGGCCCTCACAGTCTAATAGAATCAGACAGAAGTCATTGCAACAAATTGTCCTAAGTGGCTCCCACTGTGGATGCCAAGAAGGCAGCAGAAGGCCACAAAGCTTTATAGAGAAGGCGTACTGTGCTGAGCCACGAGGATGAATGTGCACCCAGGGGCTAGGGAGGGAGGGCTCCTGAGTCAGAGGCCGTAGTAGTGGGAACAGAGAGGAAAGCAGCAAGGGTCTGGGTCTGTGGCCTGGCCATGTGATTCAGGCGACAGCCACCCTCCTGCCTGTCCAGAGAAGAGAAGGGAAGGAGGAACATCCGTGAAATAGGTGAGCAAGGAAAAACCCCCAAGTAGTAGCTCTCGTCTGTAGAAGGGGAAACAGGGACATACATGTATCTAACTTAGAACTCAGATGACTTTTGTTATCAGTTCATTTTCTTCTGGAAAACAAGGTGTATTTGCCAGAAGCGTGTTGGTGTCTCTGCCTTTCGCTGACAGAGAGAAATGGTAAGCCATATTCTCTCCCCAGTCACTCCCTGATAGGAAGGTTAGATATTAAAGGAGAGAATATGACCTCCTTCTGATTCATAGACTTCCAGTCAATGCAATGTTACTAAAAGAAAATTTTCAAAATAAATAGAATGACCATGAAATATGTTTATTTTTCAATTGCAAATTTGTGTGATTATATATGTGTATGTGTACATATATATGTATATTTATATATATATGTCTATATTCTCATGTACGTTACATGAAATAGAGTTTATAGTGTAATTTACAAATACATGATTTTACTATTTATCTACTGACAATTACACTTGACTGAATAGGTATCCTGAGTATGTAAAATAACATAATTGATTTAAGAGCATCGACTCTTTTGTAGCTTTAACATAGTTTGATAGCAAATAAAACCAAAACAAGTTTTGAAAAAAACTTTGTGAATTTTTTTAGGCATTCAAATTCAGAAGGGAATTTCTTTTCTTCTTTTTTTATAGAACTCAGACTGTTAAAAGGCAAATCTTTGTTTAAATATAGACTAAAAGCCCCCATTTAATATTTGCCTGCTTTGTTTTGTCCCATGCAGGTACCCCTGCGAAATGCTGACAGAATCAGATACTCCCTAACTTCCTAATTCACTTGACTTTCTTGATGGGGAGTGGGATGTTGAGCCCAGCAATCTGTCTCCGTGTGTGCTGAGATAGTAACAAAGATACTCTTGTCATTTAGATTTGTTCCCCAAATCATGACTGGCCAGATCCAAACCTCACTGTAGCACTGATCATAAATCGTGTCCTCCGTGCATTCAAAGGGGGAAATGAACATTCTTTTCAGTTCTTAGCCACTTCCTTTTGAAATCCCTGAGAGACCAAGAGAGGCTGCAGACAGTGGAAATAAGCAACAAAGATTTCCATCAGCATCTCGCCTTGCTTTGGTCAATATCCCGCAGTATTAAATGAGCAGCCACTATGATGCAAACTGTTCCAGGCGCGAAAAACTGGTCTTGTGTTTTAAGATGTTGGTTCTCGTGGAAAGAACTGGGACTGGGAGGCAACCCTCGCTCCTCGGCCCAGTGGGGAGGACAGTTCAGGAGGGGGAGACTGACCATTCCCATACTTCCCACAGCATCCAGTCTGGCCTCCTGCTCTAAGGCAGCAGTAAAATTCCCTGCACACACCTGAAGGTGCACGTAGCCTCTGTCTGCAACTCTGCCTACCGCCCACTGCCTTCCCTCCTATCCCAGTGTTTCTACCACAACAGTTCAGACACATCTGCACCAGATCTCTTACAGCTTCAAGCTTCAAGCAAAGGAAAAGGCGCTCAGGAAGTAGTCCGCAGGATGGGTCAGCTGCCACTCTGGTCATCTGAGGCTGTTGACGGATCCTAAGTGACGAATATATGCGACTCATGCAGCCACAAGGCCAGAGGGGCAGGGAGGGAGGCAGAAGGTGATGGAAGATGGGACTGGGGGGGGGTGGCTATAAGTTAACTGCATTCACTCAACCATTAACTCACCAACTATTTGTGGGATACCCTTACACTGTTCAGCACCATCAAATCACAGAGGATACACGCTGAACAAGACAGACATGATCGGCAATACCTCTCATTCAGCATTTTAAAAGTGAAAAGAATTCAAGGCAAGCACATTTCTCAGTCTTGGGGAGTCATGGAAGGCTTCAAGAAGGGTACAGCTAAAGCATGAAGGATGAAAAGATGTAGATAGATGTAGGGCCACTGGGGGCGGAGCTGGGAGCGGCCACTGGGGTGCATGCAAGGGGAATGGCGACAGCAAGTGTGCCGCAGGGAGGACACTGGCCAGTCCCAGGCCAGAGCATCTGACCCTGCTGAAGGGGACTCCAAATCCCTAGATATCGGGTTGAGCCATAGGAAACCCTCATCTTTCCAGATCAACGTGATCTAATATCAGTAATTTCACACGGCTCAACCAAGTACTTCCCTGGATAACATCCCTTGACCATTCCCGGTCTCAGTTAGTTTCTCCACGGGAAAAAGCACCCAGTGGCATTGGGAAACGTGACAGAACCAGTACAAGTGAGTACCGGTGGTGGAGTGACAGTGGCAGGGTGATGACGCTGAAGGACACACACAGGCCACATGGAAAATGCAAGGAGCCACAGTAAGATGTTTGGGCTTTATCCTTAGGATGATGGGGATGACCAAATTTGTATTTTAAGGTGCTCACTCAAGACCACCTGGAAAGTAGAGTGGGAAGGGCGACAAGAGACGGAAAAACATAAAAAGCAGCTCTTACGGTCATTCAGCGAGAGAAGACAGACCCACAGGAGCAGGGGAAGTTTGGGCGGGCTCGAGGGCATACAAGAGGCCAGCCTGGCAGGACCGGGGGACCCGGAGCGGGAGGCGAGGGCCTGGGGAGGGAATGTAGGTGTCACCCAGGCCAGGTGCAAGGGCCCATCCAGCCGGGTGATGGACCGTTCTCCGGGCTGGATACACAGCAGGAGGACCTGGTGTGGAGGGAAAAGGATGAGTCCTGGGCACGACTGCTCACTCAGTTCCGATGAAGAGGAGAGCGAAGATCCGAAGCAGCAGGAAGCGAAGGGAACGAACGTTTGCTGACTGCCCACTAAGTGCGGGCTTTATCTCTGCTATTTACTTCAATGCACGCCCTGACTCGAGAAGGCAGGTACCCCTCCTTCAGCTTTATCGCTGGGAGGCTGACGGCGGATGTTCACTGGAGGTTAGGCAGTTGGATAAGCTGTAGAGCCACATTCTCAATGGGCGTCTCTCCACCAACGCCCAAGCTCCTTCCACTCGGAGCTGCGGACCAGTAACCCAGTGGGTGCGGTGTGGTGTATGGTGTGTGCGGTGCTCACGGCTAAAACTGTTAGCTGGATATGGTCAACAGAGATATGCTGAAACCTGCCTGAGTACACAGAAGAGAAGGAGAGGATGCACTCAGAGCAGAGCACCTGATCCAGATGAGTATCCTACTTTCTAAGGAGGGGAGACATTTCCTTCGAGGATGCTAATACCTGCGTGCCCTTACCCCACACTCTCTACTGACCACCTTTGTCACAGGTCCTCCTTGTGTCTAGGGTGCCAGAGGCAGGGGAAACAGCAGTCAATGGTTGGAAGAACTAGCTTTGCAAGCTTTAGAACAAATCCCATAGTACCTTCCCTGCCCCGCAGAGCAGAACTCAGCAAAACAGCATCTCTCAGTATCTTTTAAAGGACAAGCATTTTAGCCAATGGCGTTATCTGAGCCCATAAAGGTTTAAGGCATAGCCTATTTAAAGAGTTATTTAACAATTCCAAAAGAGTAGCAAAACAGTCCATAAAGCTAAATGACTCCCAGGAAAGAAAGTACACATTACATTCTCATACTTGTTTCCTTAATTAGGAACAGATCCTGGTGGCTGGGATTTATTTTCATGAGCACACATCCACAAAAATGAGAAACATCTTGACATGCTGCAACATCCGTAATGTTTCTCAAATCTGAATTTCTAATTGGGTTAAAAAAAAAAATAGCAACCGTGAATTTCCATGCTGGTTTTGATTCAGGATTCAAAACAGAACCTAAGATGTGCATTTTTTTTTTATATTGTTCCAAAACATGTATAAGCTGGGTCAAAATCCATAAGACCCACTTCAGACATTAAAAAGAAAAAAACAGACTGAGGCACGAATTAGGAATTTAACATGGCAAAGAAGATTCATCTTATGGAACATGAAAACTAACTTGTGATCTCCCCCAGACACTTTTAAACATCTTCACCTATTTACCTTTTATAAAGAGGAGAAAAGGACTGGGGGATGTTTATATGGCACCTGCTTGAATCCTGTTACAAAATTCAAAGGATTCCTTTTTGTGTGTTTTTCTTTGTTCACTTATTACAGAAATTGGTGAGCCTTTCTCTTTGCTTTCACTAAATTCTGTTACAGTCAAGAACCCAGGCGCACCGTGGAGTCTGTAATGAAGACATTCTTATCCTTACCTACGCAGCTTATCCTCAAGCATTTTCATGTACTTCAGAGCATTCTCCTTCACACCCATTTCTGCAAAACAAAAATCCAAAGTTGAGGCAATTGTACTCAAAGATTGAACAAAACCCAGAAGTGCTCAACTAAAAGCCCAAAACCAAAGGATCGCAGTCAGGCCGACAGTAATGATCACCTCCTAGGTTTGGAAAGCACGCGAATCCACTGGGGTGGCCGCCTGGAGCCAGGTGCTGGAAATGCTGAGAAACACATGGAAACCTGATCCCGACAGAACTTGAGCTGAGTTGCCATCAACGGCTCAGCTTCCAAAGCTGAGAGGTCAGTGGCCCCTAGAGATAAACTCAGAGCCTCGTAATCACCATACGCTGGAGGAATAGATGATTGTTGTGCCCCCATGGATCAAAGAGGCACTTTACTCATAAAAAGAGATTTGGTCTTTTGTAAGTGACGAAAATGTTGATTTTTTTTCTGTCCTCTTAATACGTTAAAAAAAATCAAAATGTTGGGCGCCTGGGTGGCTCAGTCAGTTAAGTGTCTGCCTTTGGCTCAGGTTGTGATCCCGGGATCCGAGGGGAGCCTGCTTCTCCCTCTGCCTCTCTCTCTCTCTCTCATGAATAAATAAATAAAATCTTTCTAAAAAATCAAAATGTTGATTTGACATTGTCACTTTTTTAAAATAGAGGGAATAAAAGGGACAACTCATGCCGTTTTACTATAGAAATAAACATTTTTGTATTAAAGAAAGAGAGATTTGGTGCATTCTGGACAAGTCCTGATCCACCCTCTCAAGGTGATCACTGGCAGAAATGGGAATATGAAGTGCCCAGAAGAGCAGGCGGCAGCAGAGAAGTCCCCATCAGATGGTAGCTGTAATGAGTGATGTCGTCACCATTTCTATCATGACTATTATTATCGCTATCGTGGAGTTTATTAGTGCTTTTATCCCAACCTGTGTTGTCAAAAGTAATTCATGCATTTACACTCTAAAGTTGGGGTGTGTGGAAAGCAGAAGTCAAGCTGCCTCTCTGCCCTGAGCCTCTGCCGAGGGGGCTCTCAGGACCCTATTTTATCACCACGTGTGTGTTAGGGTAAAGGACAGGGGGGTATATTTGGAACTGGAAAAAGGACCTTGAAATTCCTTGTAAAGATTTATACAGAAATTAAAGCAAGTTCTGGTTCATCAGTTCATAATGGATAAAAACAGAAATGTACCCAGGGAAAGCAACTCTTTAAGTTGGTCTCTTAATCTTATTGATTTATGCCAGCCTCATTTACAAGTGAAGTTGTGCTGAGTTTTTTTCTCCAAATAAATTAAATATTTATTTTCAGCACCTACTGTGCATTGGGTACTGCGCTAGCATGGGGAGTAAGATGTGGGCATATGGCTCCGTGAAGCAGAGATCTGTTCCCTGGTTCATCCAGCACAAGGACTACAAATTCAGAATGTCTCAACCGGAAGTGCTCTCTTTCACATCCTGTACATATTTACGTGCCACATGCCATTCTAAGCCCTTGGGATAAACCCGTGAAAAGAAGCAATAAAGATTCCTGCCCAAATGACCAACAGACATATGAAAAAGT
>NW_028053847.1:0-399 GCF_054177405.1 Leptonychotes weddellii
CTGTGTCCTACCTCCAGCAAGTCTGATTTAATTGGTCTGAGATGCAGCCTGGGAGCTAAGATTTATAAAATTCCTCAGGTAATTAAATGATTAGAGCCAAGGTTCAGAATCACTGGTCTACAACCGATGAGGCCTGACTCTGGCCTGGGTTCATCTACCTCCCCTTATTAATGGGGAGCCTTCAACACTCCTTCTTCTTCTTTTTTTTTTTTTTTAAAGATTTTATTTATTTATTTGAGACAGAGAGAATGAGAGAGACAGAGAGCACATGAGAGGGGGAAGGGTCAGAGGGAGAAGCAGGCTCCCTGCCGAGCAGGGAGCCCGATGTGGGACTCGATCCCGGGACTCCAGGATCATGACCTGAGCCGAAGGCAGTCGCTTAACCAACTGAGCCACCCA
>NW_028053848.1:0-399 GCF_054177405.1 Leptonychotes weddellii
TCAGTACAGCATAATTTCTCTATAATAAAAAATTTAGTTCTTTTTTGTGCATATGTTGACATTTGACCTATGTTTATCCCAGTTACAGCTTTTACATTAGTTCACATATAGGGGCAGATAAAAAAATGCCTTTATTTTGGGTGTGTGGGGAACACACATTTTCCCCTGCTTATAAAACTATTTTATTGTTTATTGTAGAATATATAAATTATTTGGTAAATCTATAAACAAGAAAGTATCACCCATAATTCTTGCACTTTAAGATAATCATCATGTTAGTTTCCTTTAATCTGGAATGACATCCATTTGTGCATGCAGGTACACACACAGGCATGTCTGGGCAAATGTAGTTCAGTTTTATTTTTATTTATTTATTTATTTTTAAAGATTTTATTTATT
>NW_028053849.1:0-399 GCF_054177405.1 Leptonychotes weddellii
CCACAAGCACCTTATACCTTGGCAATCTCTTTTCTATCCCCATTACTTATGGAAACAGTTCTCTCGAAGGTCCCACAATTCCAGGACTGTTCTTAGACCTCCTTTGGCTGGACTTATGAGCAGAAGTGCCTCACTGTCCCGCCCGCGCTCCTGCCCCCTCTTTCCCCACCACCCCGAGTCACAGCTGCCGTCTCTCTCTCTTTTTTTTTTTTTTAAAGATTTTATTTATTTATTTGAGAGAGAGAATGAGAGAGAGCACATGAGAGGGGGGAGGGTCAGAGGGAGAAGCAGACTCCCTGCTGAGCAGGGAGCCCGATGCGGGACTCGATCCTGGGACTCCAGGATCATGACCTGAGCCGAAGGCTGTCACTTAACCAACTGAGCCACCCAGGCGCCCAC
>NW_028053850.1:0-399 GCF_054177405.1 Leptonychotes weddellii
CAAATATCGCCTCGGATTCACTTCTCCGCACGTCCTACCTTCCAGAAAGTGGTCGCTTTTCTGATGAGAGAGTTGTTGCTATTCCTTTCTTCAATCTCCTGTTGAGTTTGTAGGTGTTCAGAATGGTTTGATCCCTATCCAGCTGAATTCCTGAGAGGAGACGAAATCCAGGTCTCCTACTCCTCCGCCATCTTGCTCCACCCCCCTACTGGAAGATTCTTTAGATGCAACAGTATGATGGCAGCTTTGTCAGGAGGGGGAGGAGGAAACGGATGACTACAGATTCCTCACCAAGTGTCTAAAAACAGTGTTTCAGAATTCCACCTATCAACCCGAGGAGATGAATAACTGAAATCACATTATACCTATATTTTCTGAAGTGAAAACTGTCAACATTAC
>NW_028053851.1:0-399 GCF_054177405.1 Leptonychotes weddellii
TGTAAAATAATCACATTACTTAGGAATAGTAGGGTCATAGATGATTTTTTTTTTCTTCTGTTTAATGGTGATGGACTGCCAGGGCAGAGGAGAAAAATTTTTGCTTGGGATGCCACATAAAGCAATTTTAAAAAACATTTATTCATTTATTTGAGAGAGAGTAAGTGTGGTGGGGGAGGGGCAGAGGGAGAGGGAGAGACTCTCAAGCAGATTCCCTGCTGAGCGTGGAGCCCTACTAGGGCTCGAGCCCATGACCCAGAGATCACAACCCAGAGATCATGACCTCAGCCCAGACTAAGAGTCCAGCACCTAACCGACCCGCGCCATCCAGGCGCCCCACCACATGAAGCAATTTTAAGTACAAACTTCCTTCGGGGTTTATTTCTGCCGCCAGTTGGC
>NW_028053852.1:0-399 GCF_054177405.1 Leptonychotes weddellii
GAGCCACAGTTTTAGGGGGCTCCCACACTTCCAAGGACTTTTCCTCCAGGAAACCCACCAGGTCTTCATGTGAAGATTTGAGAATGACCCTTTAGAGCTTCCTCAGAGGGTGGGGAGTAAGGAAGAAGAGCCACTGTGATATGTGCCCAGAGCGTTTTCAATATTAAGGAAGTCCACCCCAGAGGAAAGGACTTTACCAAAGCCTTATTCCAGCTTGAGGAAGAGGATTCCCCCCAACTCTATCCCCCTCCCGAAGGAAGAAACAGCAGAGGTCAGGGCTTCAAGGAAAGACTGGGAACCAGGGACAGGAGGAGGCAATAGGAGGACGTGGCGGGGGGCGGGGGGCAACAAAATAGCAGAAATACTGTGAGGTCACAGTCCTGAGACAGTCTCACTGAA
>NW_028053853.1:0-399 GCF_054177405.1 Leptonychotes weddellii
GATCATGACCTGAGCCGAAGGCAGACGCTTAACCGACTGAGCCACCCAGGCGCCCCTTGAATCCTTTTTCACTTATGATACTTGGCTGTATTGCTGCATGGTTTTCATAATTTAAATGTTCTGTGGTAAAACATACATAAAATTTACTATTGTAACCATTTTAAGTGTATAGTTTAGTAGCATTAAGTGCATTCCCCTCATGGTAGAACCCTCCCCATCACCCATCTCTGGAACTGAAATGTTCCCAAACTGAAACTCTGTCCCCATTTAAACACTAACCCTCATTTCTTCCTCTAGAAATATAAAATATATTTTATTTATATTATTTAATTGTATTATATAAATATAATATTTAATTATATAAATGTATATTCTATTTAATTATATAACATATATAAA
>NW_028053854.1:0-399 GCF_054177405.1 Leptonychotes weddellii
ACCCATCGTATTCTGTCTGCCATTTGGGAGGTCCTCACACCCCTTGTTGCCTCTCTCTGGACCAGCCCCTACTTCCGAAACTTGTTGTGCATCAGTTCAGCTCTGCCCAGTTCCCAGCCCACAGGTGGCTGACTCAGCCTCAGCCTGGCACCATGAGCTGCACATGCCCGCGTGTGCCTCTGCGGGAGGCCCAGCTGCCAGGCCGGTTTATGCCCACACAAGTTCACGCTCGTTGCCCTGGCTCTGAGCTGTCTCTCCCACAGCAACGGCACTTCCCGGCGCCTTTGAGTTCCCCGCTGACCCACGGTTCCAAGTCCTTGCCACCTTGATACTCCAGCAAAGCGTTCATTCTGCTGCCCTCCCAGCAGACCTGTCCCCGAGGTCCAGCGCTCCCCCCCC
>NW_028053855.1:0-399 GCF_054177405.1 Leptonychotes weddellii
ATTGGGGAGGGTATGTGCTATGGTGAGTGCTGTGAATTGTGTAAGACTATTGAATCACAGACCTGTACATCTGAAACAAATAATACATTATATGTTAAAAAAAAAAAGATAGTAGGAAGGGAAAATGAAGGGGGGAAATCGGAGGGGGAGGTGAACCATGAGAAACGATGGACTCTGAGAAACAAACTGAGGGTTCTAGAGGGGAGGGGTGGGGGGATAGGTTGGCCTGCTGATGGGTATTAAAGAGGGCACATACTGCATGGAGCACTGGGTGTTATATGCAAACAATGACTCATGGAACACTACATCAAAAACTAACGATGTAATGTATGGTGATTAACATAACATAATAAAATTTTTAAAAAAATGGGAAGGCAAAGGAAGCATTTTCTATATTCA
>NW_028053856.1:0-399 GCF_054177405.1 Leptonychotes weddellii
AACCTTGCAGCCCAGGAATAAATCCCACTTAGTCATGGTGAATAATCCTTTTAATGTACTACTGGATCTTAATGGCTAGTATTTTGGTGAGAATTTTGGCATCCATGTTCATCAGGGATATTGATCTGTAATTTCCCTTCTTGCTGGGGTCTTTGTCTGGTTTTGGGATCAAGGTAATGCTGGGTAAAATGAGTTTGGACGTTTTCCTTCCATTTCTATTTTTTGGGACAGTTACAGAAGAATAGGTATTAATTCTTCTTTAAATGTTTGGTAGAATTCCCTTGCAAGCCATCTGGCCCTGGGCTCTTGTTTGTTGAGAGATTTTTGATAACTGCTTCAATTTCCTTACTGGTTATGGGTCTGTTCAGGATTTCTATTTCTTCCTAGTTCAGTTTTGGT
>NW_028053857.1:0-8816 GCF_054177405.1 Leptonychotes weddellii
TATTATTAATACAATTCATATTTCATTCCACAAATATTTATTGAGTGCTTCCAAAGAATTATGCACTGTGCTATGGGCTAGATATAAAATGATTAGTAAATTCAGTGATTAATAAATTCAAGGAGTTTACAGTAATATCATGCCATTAAATAAGTAAATAAACTAATAATATGTGAATATTTTTAGGCTCATGTACCCAAAGAATAGGGAACAACAAGAGAGTTTACTTTAGATTGGATATTTAGGGATATCTACTCTGAATTGAGATGTAGAGCTATGCACATAGTTGGAGAAAACATATTTCATGAAGGTGAGTATTAGGTATGAAGGCTTAGATACAGAAAGACCCTGGTGTAGTCTAGGAACCGAACAACAACAATGAAAGGGGAAAAGTGAGATAAAACCACTGGAGACTAGACAGGGACAGATCATGTAGGGCGTGTAGTTTTCAAGAACTATTCAGTGATCTAAAAGAGAATCAGGAGTATGGTGTCTGGTAGGCAAGTGAGAAGGGCTCAAGAAGTGAGACCTAGCCTTCAAATGCTGCTGGAAACCTGGGATAAGAAGACAGAAGTATGGTGGTGAATATTATTTCAATTTAAAGAGCAGAATCTAAATTCCCTTCCCTACCAGAGCTATTTACTTCCATAGGCAGAGAAGAACCAGCTGAGAGGGTGTCATTCCTTCCATGTGGTTGCCTGAAGTCAGAGCAAATGATGAATCTTGGAGCTAAAATAATTATTCTGGGATAAGCAAACAAAGTGAGTGCAAGAATGAGATAAGACTCCAGAGCCATTAAAAAAGTAGGAAATGAAAAAGTGATAGAATCAAGGTAATTGGGGTGGGGGAGTCAGGGATGACTGGTGGGAAATGGGGGTTAAAGGTGCAGAGTGAGGCTGTGTAGCATCACCATAGAGTGAGTAAGTGAGAGTCAGCAGGTAAAAGAGGGTAAATTGTCACTGAGATTTACTCTGGAGCCTGAATATGAATGTGTGTAATGTTATTACATATTCCTAACATTCATATTTGTGCAATAAAGGATTGATTTAAAGACCTTACATGGCAAAACAATTACAACCTAGAGTTTGGGAAATCTTTCAGTGAAGTTGAGGGAATGAAGAGGAGCAACAGATAAGGGGAAAACGTCATTAAAAAAATGTAAAAGTTCATGTCATGGGCATTGAGGAATAGTGGGTTGTGGAAGATGATTTCTCATTTCTATGCTGGATAAAGTGGCTGTAGTTACCAGGTTAGTGGTAGCATAATAAAATACTTGGTGGAATTTTATAGGTGTATAATTAATGTTTCCAGATAAAACTGAAGATACCCAATTAAATTTGAAATTCAGATAAATAGCTATTTTACTTAGCATAAGTATATCCCAAATATTACATGGAAGATACTTACACTAAAAGGTATCTGTTGTTATCTGAAATTCAAATTTAACTAGGATTTTTTTTCCCAAAGATTTTATTTATTTGATATATAGAGAGAGACAGCTAGAGAGGGAACACAAGCAGGGGGAGTGGGAGAGGGAGAAGCAGGCTCCCGGCTGAGCAAGGGGCCTGATGTGGGGCTCGATCCCAGGACCCAGGCACCCCTTAACTAGGATTCTTGATCTTTATTTCCTAAGTCAGTCAACCCTATCCCCGTTAAAATTAAGAGATTCTTCCTAATAAAACTACATACTAATATAACTATGTGCTATGCATTGTTCTCTACAGAACATTCAAATTGAGCTACATCCTGGCTCTTGGGGAATCTCCATTCTAGTGTGTGTGTTTGGGGGTGGGGATGGGGAAGAAACATGGGAGCTGACAACAAACAAAGAAGTAAATAGACTGAAACAAAAATAAGCATTACATAGAATATTTTAATAAAAGGATGTTTTAATAGAGATTGAGTGGCTTTTTAGCATATGTAATAACTTTTTGTAAACGAATGAAGCTTAAGATTGTTTTAAAAGAGTGAGTCAGATGCAATTTTGAGCAGGTGTGCCTTTGTATGCAAAAGGTGGGAAGGTAATGTAGGATTAACAGGTAATCTAGAGGTTAGACTGGATATAAGTAATATTGCGAAAAAAATGCGTAGGACTCTAAGATTTATTGGATATGAAATCTGAAGGAGATTTTAGGTGTTGATGACTCTATAGGATATGACATCTTTAAAAGATATATCTGGGATATGATAAAGGCCACTGAATGCATTAAAAGAATAGTTAAATTAAAAGGGTTTGCCCCACTCTTCCTAGTCTATGTCAGGAATTCTGAGTGTGCCTTTATCCCAGAAGTGCCTTCAGACTGACCAAGCCACTTATTTGTGAGATCCAAGCCCCTGGGATCATCCTAGCTCTGACTACACAAAATAAATGGATATTTTCTGTCTCAGGGAAGTTGACAAACCCCTTATCCAATGACTTGATTTGAAACCAAATTCTCCCACATATTAGTTGTGTGTCTTTGGTGAGTTCAGCTAACACCTAAAAATTACACAACATTTTCATTTTGCATGTATGTACATTTGACACATAGAGGAAATAATGAAAAAATGCAGGTGCAACAGCTGATGCTCTCCAAATGTAACACGTCTATACCATAACAGCGGATGCAAAACAATAGCTGATATGAGAATTGGTAGTTATCCATATCGCTTTGAGAAACAGAAACTATTTTCATAATGATTTATAATAATGCAAGGTATGATAAAATTCCAAATTGCTAAAGTTGATATTATTACCCTTCATTTTGGAGGTAGAAAAAGTGAAACACAGAGACTAGCATACTTTCAAATGTCTCACAATGAGTAAGTGACAGACTTAGGATTTGAACCCAAGGAGGCTAAACTCACAACTATGCCCTTAACCATTATGCAATATTGCCTCTGAGAATCCAGATAATACCTGTGATTTGTTCAAAATTTAGCAGCATTATATTCTGCAAAAAAATATTTTAAACGGTCAGAGAAAATCAGGAAATGCAAGCTCCTTGAAAGCGCTAATGTACTAAAATAAAACTAAAATTTTCCCAGGAATAGAACAATTAGAGAAGAATCCATCACCACGACTTGTGAAGACGCATCTACCAATTGATCTCCTTCCTAAGTCTTTCTGGGAGAACAACTGCAAGGTATACTCTACACTGCAAGTCATTTTTTTTAAAGATTTTATTTATTTATTTATTTATTTATTTATTTATTTGACAGAAAGAGACACAGTGAGAGAGGGAACACAAGCAGGGGGAGTGGGAGAGGGAGAAGCAGGCTTCCCACGGAGCAGGGAGCCCGATGCGGGGCTCAATCCCAGGACCCTGAGATCATGACCTGCAGGACCCTGAGATCATGACCTGAGCCAAACGCAGACGCTTAATGACTGAGCCACCCAGTCGCCCCTGCAAGTCATTTTTTAATGTGACCCTATCCCTTTAGTCATGCACATAGTAAATGATTGCTCAAATGTTTTGTTTGATACCATGAGAAATGAGCTACATAAGAAAGTGCTTCAATTAAAAAAATATATATTTCAGTCTAAACCTACATAATCAAGTTTGCCAAAGGTATGTAGCAACAGGATCCCCATCTCAGCACAATATTGCTACTATTATTCCCCAGCTATCCCTAGATATTCTGTCCTTCTCTGAAAACTCAACATAAGGATGTCAGTTCTTATTTGATTATTTGGTAATATTCTCCAGTGAAATATTTGTGCCTGGATATTTGCTTCTGGGGAAATTTGAAATTTGAAATTCAATTTCTTCAATCTTTGTGGGACTATTCTGATTGTTTATTTCAACTTAACTGACTTTTGCTAGTTTGTGATTGTGAGGAATTCTAAGTTTTGGAATTTTGTAATGAAAAGTGTTTCATAATTCTCTTCATTTTTTAAAGATTTTCTTTATTTATTTGAGTGAGAGACAGCAAGGGGGAAGGGGCAAAGGGAGAGGGAGAAGCAAACTCCCCGCTCAACAGGGAGCCTGACGTAGGACTAGATCCCAGGACCCTGGGATCATGACCTAAGATGAAGGCAGACGCTTAACTGACTGAGCCACCCAGGTGCCCCCATAATTCTCTTCTTATTCTTTCTTTGAACAGACTGTATTTTTTACAGCAATTTTATTTTTAGAGCAATTTTAGGTTCACAGCAAAATTGAGTGGAAGGCAGAGATTTCCCAGATATCCCCTGCCCCTATACACACATAGCTACCTATCATCAACATCCCCCACCAGAGTGGTGCATTTATTACAACTGATGAACCTACTTTGACACATCATAATCACCTAAAGTTCATAGTTTACATTAGGGTTCCCTCTTGGTGGTGTACATTCAATGGATTTGGACAAATGTATAATGACATATATATACCATTATAGCATCCTATAGTGTAATTTTGCTGCCCTAAAAATCTTCTGTACTCCACCTATTCATCCCCCTTGCCTCCTAACCTGGCAACCACTGATCTTTTTTATTGTCTCCATAGTTTTCATGGAGGCAATAAAAAATACATAGACCTTCTATGTATAGAAGGTCTAATTATATGACCTGTCATATGGTATGTAGCTTTTTCAAATTGCATTCTTTCACTTAGCAATATGAATTTGAGGTTCTTCCATGTCTTTTCATGGCTTGACAGCTCATTTCATTTTAGTGCTGAATAATATTCCATTGTCTGGATGTATCCCAGTTTATTCATTCACCTACTGAAGGACATCTTGTTTCCTTCCACGTTTTGGCAATTATGAATAAAGCTGTTCTATACATCCACTTGCAGTTTTTTGTGTGGACCTTATTTTTCAACTTTGGATAAATACCAAGCATTGCGATTGCCAGATTGTAGGTAAAACTATGTTTAGCTTTGTAAGAAACTGCCAAAATGTCTTCCAAAGTAACAGTACCATTTTTGCAACCTCACCAGTGATGAATGAGAGCTCCTGTTGCTCAACATCCTCACCAGGATTTGGTGCCAGTTTTCTGGATATTGGTCATTCTAATAAGTATAGAGTGGTGTCTCACTGTTGCTTTAATTTTCACTTCCCTGATGACATGTGATATGGAGCATCTTTTCATATTCATTATAATTTTAATGGCTATAAGATTTGTTGTGATACTTCCTGTTTTTTTCTTGATGTTAGTTGTGTCTTCTTTTTTGTTAGTCTTGCTAGATGTTTATCAAGTTTGTTCATTTTTTTAAAAAAAGAGACAGCTTTTTGTTTCACTAATTTTCTCTAATTTTTCCTGTTTTTAATTTCATGGATTTTAAATCCATGTGGTTTTCTTCTTTTTTTCCCCGCAGATGATTTATCTGGCTCGAAATGCCAAGGATGTTGCAGTCTCATATTACCATTTTGACTTAATGAATAATTTGGAACCTGTCCCTGGTCCCTGGGAAGAGTATCTGGAGAGATTCATGACTGGAAATGGTAGGTAGCCCTGGGCTTGAAATCAATAAGTACTTTTCCTTTTTAATAATATTAATAACTATTACTGGTGTGACTTTTCCTATAAAAATATTTACTTTTCCAAGCTAGTAAAAAGTACATTTAAATAGCATTAAAAATTAGATTAACTTAATATTTTACTATGACATCAATATATAAATTTGGTATTTAACATTGGCTTGATGAGAATATTCTCAAATGTTTTTTTAGTTGCTAGAGATCTATTCTCAGTTCCAGTTACAATGGGAATTCTTCAACTTGCCCAAACCGAGCTGAAGGCAGACGCCCAACAACTGAGCCACCCAGGCGCCCCTGCCCAAATCTTCAGTTAGATCTGTTATACATATATTTATAGTATTTAGATAAATAGTTAATATGAGTAGTAGAAAGGTTTCCTTCCATGTGAGGCCAAGTAAAACCCATACGGAGGCCAATGTATTGGAATGCTTCCTTTGTACTTTATATTGTTTTAATCCTACTGTACATCCATAAATGGCTGATTTTATATATATATATATATTTAAAGATTTTATCCATTTATTTGACAGAGAGAAAGAGACAGGGAGAGAGGAAACACAAGCAGGGGATGTGTAGAGGGAGAAATAGGCTTCCCGCTGAGCAGGGAGCCTGATGCAGGGCTCGAACCCAGGACCCTGGGATCATGACCTGAGTGGAAGGCAGACGCTTAACGACTGAGCCACCCAGGTGCCCCAGATTATATGTATTTTTAATTGGTCTTATATATTCAGTTCCCTTGGTTACTGAATTCCACAGAATATTTGTACTATTTGATTTATTGTTTAGAAACAAACCTTTAATTTGATGAAAGCTTATGGTAAGACTGTTTCTCTGGTTTTAGTGGCTTATGGTTCTTGGTTTAATCATGTTAAGAGTTGGTGGAAGAAAAAGGAAGAACACCCAATACTTTTCTTGTTCTATGAAGATATGAAAGAGGTAAAATCATAGAAATTCATTCTGGATAATTCCCCCATTACATCCTGGGGTAAAGGGTTAATATATATTTTCAAATTAATCTATGGAGTCAAAAAAAAAAAAAAGATGTGATTATATTGCCTCTTCTCCATGCCTGCTTACCCAAATCTTGCTAAGATCATTAGTGACTTCTAATGGTGAAATCCATGACATTTTTATCTTCTTATACTTTTTAAACATTGTGTTTATTGTGAGCACCTTCTCTTGTTGAAATTCTTTCCTACATTTAATAGGTTATCACGCTCTCTTGGCTTTCCTGTGGATCTCTGTCTGTCACTTAGCTTTCTTTATAAGCTGTTTGCTACATTTTGGTGATCATACCCCATGCCTATTGTTGCCAAAACTCTTTATGTCCTAATGATCCCCCCCAAACTTCATTTTAACTTCTACCCTAATTCAGACACATGCTTTTATTAAAATGACCCTTAAATTTAACATGTTCAAAACTAAACTCATCTTGTTTCTCTGACTCCAACATTTAATCGTTTTCTTCTTTTATTCTCTCTTGGTTAATGATGTTATTTGTCCATTAATTTTCTTTTTTTTGTCTAAATTTTTATTTAAATTCCAGTTAGTTGACATGCAGTGTTATATTTGTTTCAGGTATAGAATTTAGTGACTCATCACTTACATACATGTCCATTAATTTTCAAAATTTGAAAATACATCGTCCTCATTGACTTCCATATAGTGGATGTGGTTCCACTATATTGTGAACATCCCCTTGGTTCACATGCCCTACCTATTATAACTTTCAAATCCCTCTCCTTTACTTTCTTACTATCGCCCTCTTAGTTTGGGGACTCATGAGCATTCATCTAGTTTCCTGTATGAACTAGTATCAGTTCAAATATAGCAATATTTGAATAACTGCAAAGTTCCAGGCCTAGTCTGAGGCCATTTTACTCAAATTAGGCAAACACACACACACACACACACACACCCTGAGAAATATGTGGAAACCAAGTTCCTCTATTTGAAGAAGATTGGACTTACAAATGAGGGTACATTTTAGACTTTCAGATTCATGATGTAAGGTACAATATCTACCATTCTTGAAACTACATTCACAGTACAGAATATAGCACCTTACACACATAGGGGCTCATAGAATCACTTGTATGAATAATTGATTGCTTGAATGAATAAATAAATGAATGAGCAATAATAACAAACATCTTAGAGACATCAATCTTCCTTTGCATAGCAAAAATCATGTTCCATGTAAAATTTCTCTTGATCCAAGTATTTCTGAAAAACCCCCAGGGTATTCTCACATCTCACACTTTTAGCAAAAAGAGTCCTCTGAATTTTTCTGGTGTGCCTCGGCTGTCACCTTCCATCACACTTGTTTGCAACTCTTAGAGAATCTATCGTTAAAACTTAACTATTGCCCATTTATACAGGGCTTGAGGCAATTAATTTCCAATTTGCTGGCAATATGCAGCTGTGAAACTGAAGTGGTTTTATGAAAACACTTTTAAAAAGTGGTGATATCCCTTGAGTATTTGATTAGCCAAAGTCATGAATTCTTTATAAGGAGAAAATTGTCCTTCTGTACTCTTTCCTTACTTTCTGGACACAAGAGTAGCACTTAATAACTTTATGAAAAGAGCAATTTTAGCTTCTAAATATAGTCTCTTTTCTCCATAGGATGGGGAAATACACTTTCTGGGCCAGGCTGGTGTCCACATTCTGAGTCCAACATCATGCTGCCCCCCACAGGACACTCTTGTGTCAACCATTTCTCTCCTTATTCAGCTAAAATGTGTTATTCAAATACACTCATTCATACTGATTTACAGTCTGGCCCAATCAGCTTTATAAGCATATCTAGATCTTTTGAATCCCACTCAAACCTGTACATTCATCATACTTAATAGATGGTCTTTTTCTCCCGTCACATAGTCATTTTTAGATAATGTTGTATAAAGAAGTTTAACAACAATAGAACAAAATTATAGTTACATATCAATAATAAAATTCAAATAAAAGTCTAATAATTGACATTGGTTTATGAGCTTCTGCATAAATTCTCAATCAATGAGGTGAAAGAGAAATACAGCAGAAGGAGATTCAAGCAGCACTCTGCTTTCACTTCTACTGCAACATAAACTAACACTCATTGATAATTTGGAGGCGGCCAGATTATTCTCCAAACACTTTGAATCCCTAATAGAAATTGCTGTCTATTTGCCTGTCCATCTGTGGTTTTCCTACTACCATTATTAACTTCTCTTTTGGCCTTTTTCCCACTATCATCATTTCTGACCCTTTACTTATTCCAAGCACTCACACCCCTTAATTGGTCATCTCATTCTGCTCTCATCAAGGTCTGAGACATAATATATTGCCAGAACTTCCCTTGTAAGGAACTCCCTGCCAAAACATAC
>NW_028053858.1:0-399 GCF_054177405.1 Leptonychotes weddellii
CCTCCCCGGCGTTGAGAGCCACTGCTGTAGAGAACGAGAACTATTCCCCAAGTCGTGGCATTAGTTTTCTACTCTAGCAGCAGTCACCACAATGCGGCACATGAAAAACAGACACGGGAACTCTTTAGCTACGTTTGTGCAAGGCACCTTCGAGATTCTGTCACTACTAGGTATGGCCGACAGGGTAAGTCACAGACTCAAAGCTCTAATGGTACCAAAGGTTCAGAACTGCTGTAAGAATTAAATGAACTAACGCATACACATGCGTTAGCCCAGTGCCTGGCCACGAGTTTAAGTATTCACCACCTGTGAGCTCTTATCAGTAAGTATATACAGCTGAGTGCAAGTGCTGGGCAAGACAGCGCAGGCCTGGGCTCTCCCCTCACCCATTCTTTCCAT
>NW_028053859.1:0-399 GCF_054177405.1 Leptonychotes weddellii
GTATCTTTGGGGTCAATACCCAGTAGTGCAATTGCTGGGTCATAGGGTAGCTCTATTTTCAACTTTTTGAGGAACATCCATACTGTCTTCCAGAGTGGCTGCACCAGCTTGCATTCCGACCAACAGTGTAAGAGGGTTCCCCTTTCTCCACATCCTCACCAACATCTGTCATTTCCTGACTTGTTAATTTTAGCCCTTCTGACTGGTGTGAGGTGGTATCTCATTGAGGTTTTGATTTGGATTCCCCTGATGCCGAGCGATGCTCAGCACTTTTTCATGTGTCTGTTGGCCATTTGGATGTCTTCTTTGCAGAAATGTCTGTTCATGTCTTCTGCCCATTTCTTGATTGGATTATTTGTTCTTTGGGTGTTGAGTTGGATAAGTTCTTTATAGATTTTG
>NW_028053860.1:0-399 GCF_054177405.1 Leptonychotes weddellii
TTGGTTATGAACTGTTCACAGCTAAGAAGACAAATATTTCTCAAATATCATAATAATCAGAATGGTATTATTATTATCATTTATTATTGTTGCCAACACTTACTGAGCACTTATGACATGTGAGCACTTTGCTAAATACTTTACTTATATTAGTTTCATTTAATTCTTTCACCTGTAAGGTAGAAATGTTACTATTATTATTTTTTTTTTTTAAGATTTTATTTATTTATTTGACAGAGACAGAGACAGCGAGAGCAGGAACACAAGCAGGGGGAGTGGGAGAGGGAGAAGCAGGCTTCCTGCTGAGCCGGGAGCCCGATGTGGGACTCGATCCCAGGACCCTGGGATCATGACCTGAGCCGAAGGCAGTCGCTTAACCAACTGAGCCACCCAGGCGCC
>NW_028053861.1:0-399 GCF_054177405.1 Leptonychotes weddellii
TTTTTTTTTTTTTTAAAGATTTTATTTATTTATTTGAGAGAGAGAATGAGATAGAGAGAGCATGAGAGTGGGGAGGGTCAGAGGGAGAAGCAGACTCCCTGCCGAGCAGGGAGCCCGATGCGGGACTCGATCCCGGGACTCCAGGATCATGACCTGAGCCGAAGGCAGTCGCTTAACCAACTGAGCCACCCAGGTGCCCAACATGAGCAAATACTCTTCATCGGACTTTGTTCGTGGTACTGTGACATGGAGTATGTCAGGCTTTGAAGACAGGCAGACTTGGGTTTGGATCCCACCCTGGCCACTTCTCAAAGGGGGACTTTGAACGAGTTATTTCACTTCTCTAAGCTCCTGTTCTCTTAAGCATAAATTGGAGCTACTTGGACACCCATTGCAAGG
>NW_028053862.1:0-399 GCF_054177405.1 Leptonychotes weddellii
AGCGGAAAGCCTGCTTCTCCCTCTACCACTCCCCCTGCTTGTGTTCCCTCTCTTCCTGTCTCTCTCTCTCTCTCTGTCAAATAAATAAATAAAATCTTTAAAAAAAATGAAGTTCCTTGTTAGTGGAGATGAAGAGTGTCTAGTCACCAACCTTTAAGAAATTTTCATAGTCGGGCGCCTGGGTGGCTCAGTTGGTTAAACAACTGCCTTCGGCTCAGGTCATGATCCTGGAGTCCCGGGATCGAGTCCCGCATCGGACTCCCTGCTCAGCGGGGAGTCTGCTTCTCCCTCTGATCCTCCCCCTCTCATGCTCTCTGTCTCCCATTCTCTCTCTCAGATAAATAAATAAAAAATCTTTAAAAAAAAAAAAAAGAAATTTTCATAGTCTTGATAATAGGT
>NW_028053863.1:0-399 GCF_054177405.1 Leptonychotes weddellii
TGCAGGGGGTGGGAATGAGCCGGCCTCCCGTGTGTGGGGGTGGCAGGGGAGATCCACCGTATCATTTGGAATTCTGTAAGGAGGCTTTCTCTGTCCCCCATGTGTGGATTTATCGGTCATTTCCTTCCGTCAGCTGGGGCTCCTGGATGTTTGTCGTGTACTTTGGGTGCGATCCAGCCCTGCGTGGTTTTGCTGTGCACGTTGTTGGGAGCTCTTTCATTTGTGTGTTTTGGGGGCACTTCCTTTCTTGTTGGTGCTTCCAGATGCTCCAGGCTCATCTTGTGTGCCTGCCTCAGCCCTGAAATCAGCCATTTGTCCAAGGAGCCCTGGTTTCTTTCATTGGAGGATGGTGTTTAGAAGCTGGGATCTGGGCACTGGTGTCCGGGCCTGAGGTCCCCC
>NW_028053864.1:0-399 GCF_054177405.1 Leptonychotes weddellii
ACAGTCTTAGTTTTAAACTCTATTTTGTGCTATATAAGTATTGCTATTCTGGCTTTCTTATGATGTCCATTTGCATGATACATGTTTCTCCACCCCCTCACTTTCAATCTGCTGGTAACCTTATCTCAAAAATGACTCTCTTGTAGGCAGCATATACATCCTATGTCTTTTGATTGGAGCATTTAGCCCATTTATATCCCAAGTAATTATTGATAGATATGTATTTGTCATTTTACTACTTGTTTTGTGGTTGTTTCTGGAGATTTTTCTCTGATCCTTTTTTGTGTCTTTGATGCTTTGCTGATGTTCTTTAGTGATATATTTGGACTCTTTCTCTTTGCATGTTTATTAGTGGTTTTGTTTTTGGTTTTTTCTTTTTAGAGAAAACATGAGCGGGGC
>NW_028053865.1:0-399 GCF_054177405.1 Leptonychotes weddellii
CAGGAATCAAAGAATTTTTTTTATTTATTTTTTTATTTTTTAAAGATTTTATTTATTTATTTGAGAGAGAGAGAATGAGAGACAGAGAGCATGAGAGGGAGGAGGGTCAGAGGGAGAAGCAGACTCCCTGCCGAGCAGGGAGCCCGATGCGGGACTCGATCCTGGGACTCCAGGATCATGACCTGAGCCGAAGGCAGTCACTTAACCAACTGAGCCACCCAGGCGCCCAGAATCAAAGAATTTGACAGAAACCATCACTGAGGAAGCTCAGACACTGGAACTGTCAAAGACATTATAGGAACAGTCTTTTTTTAAGATTCATTTATTTTAGAGAGAGAGAAAGAGAGTGTACCCACATGTGTGTGCGAGCTGCAGGAGAGGCAGAGGGAGAGAAGGAAG
>NW_028053866.1:0-399 GCF_054177405.1 Leptonychotes weddellii
ATGGCTGTGTTTGAAGATAAGTTTAGGCCAGATATGGAGGAGGAGGAAGCCAAGAAGCTGGTGAGTGAAGCCATTGCAGCTGGCATCTTCAACGACCTGGGATCTGGAAGTAACATTGATCTCTGTGTCATCAGCAAGAGCAAGCTGGACTTCCTCCGCCCGTACTCAGTGCCCAACAAGAAGGGGACTAGGTTTGGCCAGTACAGATGTGAGAAAGGGACCACTGCAGTCCTCACTGAAAAAGTCACCGCCCTGGAAATCGAGGTGCTGGAAGAAACAGTTCAAACAATGGACACTTCCTGAATGGTGTCCATGGAGTACCTGGGCTTCGAGCAGGATGGGAATCACCCTGATGGGCTGATTAGTGCTCTGCAGGATGGGGGGTGGGGGGCAGTGGCA
>NW_028053867.1:0-399 GCF_054177405.1 Leptonychotes weddellii
CGACTGAGCCACCCAGGCGTCCCGTGGGAGTCCCCATTTTAAAGATGAAGAAACAACTTCAAAGAGTCAGCAGTTTGGCAGCCGTTACTGAACTTGTAAGTGGTAGAACAGGACTTGAAACTAGATCCACTGCAAGCCAGTCCACACCAGCACCCAATCTGGTGTTATTCCTACACCAGCTGGGAACCCAGCTGGTAAAAGCCTGAACCAAGAGGGTGGGGAGCACCCAGGAGTAGATAAGAAGGTCCTAAACACAGGCTGCGGGAGCATGGCTGAAGGAAGTACTTGATAAAATTTACCATTTTCTACCTATTAGATGAGCAAATATCCAAAAGTTTGATAATACATTCTGCTGACAAGGCTGAGAGGACAAAGGCCCATCCCTGACAGAGGGTAACC
>NW_028053868.1:0-8815 GCF_054177405.1 Leptonychotes weddellii
AAAAAAAAAAAGAATTTTAAAATTTAATTGGTTGATTCAGAGTCACCTTGTTGAACAAATCAATTACATTATTTGATTTCAGGTTTTGATCTAAGTGGCACTTGTAAATGTAGATGCAGTTTTTCATTGTAAAGATTAGCTTATCGTTTTAGCATGCTTTTCTCTGGACTTAGTGCTTTTACATGGACAATTTTCTTTTCTTTTTTTAAAAAATATTTTATTTATTGATTTGAGAGAGAGCATGAGCGGGGGGAGGGGCAGAGGGAGAAGCAGACTCCCCACTGAGTGGGGAGCCCAATGCAGGGCTTGATCTCGGGAATTGGGATCATGACATGAGCTGAAGGCGGACACTCAACCAACTGAGCTACCCAGGGTCCCCTACATGAACAATTTCTAATAGATCACTTTATTTAGATTTTAATTTAAATTAATTTTAAATGCAACACTTCAAAAATACTTGCTTAAAAAATTCAAGTCAACATATAATATAAAATGTGATAGTCCCCTACATTATTATTTACAAAAAATGCTATAATACAAAGTTTGCCCTTGAGTGTATATAAGTTAGGATTTATGTAGATTACACTTCGAAAATAGAATTGCTAAATCAAAGAACATGCACATTTATAATTTTAATATTTTGATTTATTGTCTCCTGTAAGACTATTTCCATTTTTAATTCCACTAAAAGTGGATAATGGTTTTATTGTCCTGTACTCTTGGCAATGCTGGAAATCATGAATCTTAATTATGACTATAGAATGAAAGTTATCTTCTAATGTAAAGTTCTTTGATACTGACTAAAATTAACCATCTTTTCATGTATACTAGATATTCATATTTATTTTCTGTGACTTACGTGTTTAGATC
Source organism: Leptonychotes weddellii (assembly GCF_054177405.1). Classification (NCBI taxonomy): domain Eukaryota; kingdom Metazoa; phylum Chordata; class Mammalia; order Carnivora; family Phocidae; genus Leptonychotes; species Leptonychotes weddellii. The sequence goes on from NW_028053868.1 coordinate 871, forward strand.
CTTCCATTATTTTACTGTTTTATTGCTTGTCTTTTTTATCATTTATTTATAGTTCTAAATATATTATGGATAGTAATTCCTTGCCTAATACAATTTAGCAAGCAGTTTCTCTCAATCTTGTGCTTATCTTTTAAATTTATGGTAGTTTTACTTTACAGGTATTTAAATTTTTATGTTATTAAAAATCTTTTTCTGTATTGTTTCCGGTTTATGTCTTGTTAGATTATCCTTCCATATCCCACGATTTTGAAATACTCTTTTACATATTTTCCTAGATTTCTTAATATATATTTTAACATTTATTTATTTATTTATTTATTTTAAAGATTTATTTATTTATTTGAGAGAGCGAGAATGAGAGAGAGAGAGAGTACATGAGAGGGGGGAGGGTTAGAGGGAGAAGCAGGCTCCTCGCCGAGCAGGGAGCCCAATGCGGGACTCGATCCAGGGACTCCAGGATCATGACCTGAGCCGAAGGCAGTCGCTCAACCAACTGAGCCACCCAGGCGCCCTATATTTTAACATTTAACTACCAGTTTGTTAATTCATCAAATACCCTTGAGTACCTGCTGACTGCCGAGATCTGTGTCCTGTGCTGGGACACATGCAGTGTGGAGCTAATCCAACATGAGCCCTGCTGTCAATAGGTATTAGTGTCCTAAGGATGCTATTGAGATAAGCACTTTAGTGACTAAGATTACAAATTGAGATAAGTGCAATGAAGGAGAGGCATGCATGGAATTTATTTTTATTTTTTGGGGAAATAGAAATGTAGTTATTTTTTACCAAATGTTGGCCCATATTTTCTATTCAGTTTATTATGTAGTACTTCATGGTGTACTGATTTTAGAATTTGATGGAAGGTGGTTGAAGATGGTGGCATAGGAGGATCCTGAACTCACTTCTGCCTATGGACACACCACATCTATAGCTACTTAAGGAACAGTTCCCTCTAAAAAAAGAACTGAAAGCTAAATTGTTCCTCCACAACAAAGAATAAAAGGGTGATACTGCGATGTGCAGGAGAGGCAGAGATGTGGTCTTGCTAAAAACCCCACTCTTGGTGTGGCAACCCATAAGCAGGAGGGATCTTACAACCTGGAGTTTTTCCTGGAGGAGGGAAGGGCTTGTGTCCCACATCTGGCACCCGAATATTGGAATCTGCATTGGAGAGTGAGCCCCCTAAATGTCTGGCTTAGAAACCAGTGGGCTTACATCCAGGGGACCAAAATGGCTGTAGGGAACTGAAATTCTTCTTTTGTTTTTTATTTTTAAAGATTTTATTTATTTGAGAGAGAAAGAGAGAGAGAGAAAGCACGAGACGAGGGAGGTGCAGAGGGAGAGTGAGAGGGAGAAGCTGACTCCCCACTGAGCAAGGAGCCTGACATGGGGCTCGATCCCAGGACCCTGAAATTATGACCTCAGCTGAAGGCAGATGCTTAACTGACTGAGCCACCCAGGTGCCCTGAGATTCTTCTTTTAAAGGACATCACAAAGAAAATTATAGGGTAATATCCCTGATGAACAAAGATGCCAAAATCCTCAGACAAATAATCCAAATGAAATTCAACAATACATTAAAAGGGTCATCCACCATGATCAAGTAGAATGTATTCCAGGGGTGCAAGGATGGTTCAACATCTGCAAGTCAATCAATGTGATATACCCCATTAATAAAATGAAGGATAAAAATTATATGATTATCTCAATAGATGCAGAAAAAGCATTTAGTAAAATTCAGTATTCCTTTAGGATAAAAACTTAACAAAGTGGGTATAGAGGGAACATACCTCAACATAACAAAGGCCATATGTGACGGGCCCATAGCTAACATCCTACTCAAAAGTGAAAAGCTGAATGCCTTTACTGTAATAATCAGGAACAAAGCAAGGATGCCCACTCCCCCCCCCTTTTATTCAACATAGTATTGGAAGTCCTTGCCAGAGAAGTTAGGCAAGAAAAAGAAATAAAAGGGATTCAAATTGTAGTGGAAGAACTTGTAAAACTGTCACTATTCACAGATGACATGATTTTATATATAGAAAAACCTAAAGAGTCCACCCAAAAAGTCTGTTAGAACTAATAAATGAATTCAGTAAAGTGGCAGGATACAAAATCAATATATAAAAGTTGGTTAACAATTTTAATAGTAACAATGAACTGTCAAAGAGAAATTGAGAAAACAATCCCATTTCAACTGCCTCAAAAAGAGTAGAATACTTGGGAATAAATTTAACCGAGGAGGTTAAAGACCTGTACTCTGAAAGCTGTAAGTCATTGATTAAAGAAATTGAATAAGACACAGAAAAATGGAAAGATAATTCATGGATTGGAAGAATTAATGTAGTTAAAATGTCCATGTTATCCAAAACAGTACATAGATTCAACACAATCTCTATCACAATTCCAACAACATTTTTCACAGAAATTGAACAAAAACAATTCTAAAATTTATGTGGAACCACAAAAGACCCCAAATAGCCAAAGCAATCTTAAGAAGGAAGAACAAATCAGGAGGCATCACACTCCTTGTTTTCAAACTGTATTTCAAAACCATAGTAACCAAAACAGTATGGTGATTGCATAGAAGCAGACACACAAATCAATGGAACAGAATAGAGAACCCAGAAATAAACCCAGGTATATATGGTCGATTAATTCACGACAAAGGAGGCAAGCATACATAGTGGGAGAAAGAGAGTCTTGGGAAAACTGGACAGCCATATGTCAAAGAATAATACTACACCACTACTTATACCATACACAAAAATTAACTGAAAATGGATTAAATACTTGAATGTAAGACCTGAAACCTTAAAACTCCTGGAAGCAAACATAGGTGGCAAGCTACTTGTCATTGTTCTTGGCAGTGAATTTTTGTATCTGACTTCACGAGCAAAGGCAAAAAAAGGAAAAATGAACAAGTGGGACTACATCAAACTAAAAAGTTTTTGCACAGCAAAGGAAACAGCAAACATCAACAAAATGAAATGGAAGTCTACTGAATGGGAGAAAATATTTTCAACCATATGTCAGATAAGGGGTTGATACTTAAATATATATAAAAAACTCATAAAATTCAATATAAAAAAACAAGCAATCTGATTTAAAAATGGGCAGGGCACCAGAATAGACATTTTTCCCAAGAAGACATACAGATGGTCAACTGACATGTAAAAAGATGCTCAACATCACTCATCATCAGGTCAAAACAATAATGAAGTATGACCTCACACGTATTAGAGTGACTATTATCAAAATGACAAGAAATAACAAGTATTGACAGGGATGTGAAGAAAGGATCCTCGTGCACTGTTGGTAGAAATATAAATTGGTGCAGCTACTATGGAAAACAGTATGGAAGTTACTTAAGAAATAAAAAATAGAACTAATGTATGATCTAGCAATTCCACTTCTGTGTATTTATCTGAAGAAAACAAAAACACTAATTTGAAAGACATATTTACCCTTATGTTCATTGCAGCATTATTTATAATAACCAAAATATGGAAGCAAACTAAGTGTCCGTCAATGGATGAATGGATAAAGAAGTTGAAAATAATATAATGTTACATGCCAGTTATACCTCATATAATAAGTTTTAAAAAACAACTTGAAAATGTGTGCTATAAAAAATAATGTGTTTCTGAACTTAATTTTATCAAATCAGCAACATTATACTTTTTCAGTGTGTCTAGCACATCCACTCTCCAAGATCAACTCTGGATTTGCTCATTATGTTTTATAAAACTTACAATAGTTTAAAAATTTTCACTGTGGTTTACTGATTTGCTAGATAAATTAGAAGGAGAACTGAGATTTTTATATTAATGAATACCTGAGTTCATGAATATGAATTTATTCAAGTCATTTTATTCTTCGTATTAAGTGTAGTTCATGTTTTATATTTTTCTTGGTAACATATATATATTTTTAGTTGTTAGTATTTTTTTAAAAAGGTCTATTTACTTATTTTTATACAGAGAGAGTGCACGCAGGGGAAGGAGCAGAGGGAGAGGGACAGAGATCTCAAGCAGACTCCCTGCTGAACATGGAGCCTGATGCAGGGCTCCATCTCAGGACCCTGAGATCATGACGTGAGCGGAAATCGAGAGTTGAATGTTTAACTGGCTGAGCCACCCAGGCACCCCTAGTTTGTTGGTATTTAAGTGGGGATTTAAAAAATCCTAATTTCTCTAAGTAAGTATTTCTTTTTCTCTGACAGTGGTTTTAGAACTCCAAATTTCTTAAAGGCTTTGGCATGGCAGAAGGAAAAGCAAAGGATGTACAACAGATGCTTTAATATTCGAGGGTAACTTTTTTTCTGTACAGTGAGGGTCTGTATGTTTGAGGAATTCCTGAGGGCTGTGATAAACAGCGAAATTCAACGGATCAAAGGGGTTCACCACCAAGAGAACGGGGTGGGGTTGCGGGCGGATAGAGGTGGAAAGGTGAACTGCAGGCTCTTCTGTGGCCATAGCCCAGGTAAACGAAGAATAGTGAATTAATGCCAGGCTGCCCAAAGAGTCGATTTTGCTACTGGAACTCAGAAAAAAGCATCTTGCTGTGGTCTGTGGGATCAGTAGGCACGGTGCCTAGCACAGCAGGTGTTTTAGTAATCATGTCATGATCATTAAAGTAATCAAGAAATACATCTGAAATTAAATGGGATTGAGAGATGATCATTTCTTAAAAACAGTTTTAATATCTGCTTTGTAATTTTATGCTTGATGGTGACCTCTGAGCATGAGAGGAGGATTTGAGCAATAATTTGTTTTTATCACCATTGTTTTAAAGGATAAGTATACACAGAGGGTTAGGTTTAGGCAACAGTCTAAAAAATGGGACTACACTGCATGGCTAACACAGTATGAAGCGGTTTGTTACACAATTTGTAAATATGCCTGGAGGCATAAATGACAGCTACAAAGTTATAAATGGAAGGAAGATAAATGTGATGGTTTTATTGCCTTGCTGTTATGTGAAAGGGTATCTGAAAGCATTTATAGGAAGTTAATTTTCTTTTTTATATTTACTTTTATTGAGCTAGTTAATTTCAAACAAAATCCCATAAATTTTAGAACCCAAACCAAAACACTGGTAATATGCCCTCAAACATCATACATTTTCATTTTTGAACAGTATCTTTTGAAAATTATGATGCTGACATTTATTGAGATGAATATGGTCTATGTAATTTCTCCTACGTCTTCAGATTTGGGGTATGTTTTAGGGATTCCAGTCACTACAACCTCAAATTAACAACATCAATAAACAATATAGTTTCTGTTGTCCTAAATTATTGCTTTATTTTACTTATAGCCAAAATTTGGTGTATCGATGGTTTCCTAGATTCATGGGTATAACCCTGTTTTTCTCAGGTGTTAATTGATTCAAGTTTGGAAGTCATTGGTTTACAAAAGAGAGTAAATGCCGTAAAATTAACATTTAAAAATCAGCTTTATGGAGGAAAATTTTACCTATAATAGAGCGCACTCATTTCAAGTGTAGAGTTCAATGACTTCTGACAAATGTGGAACCAGTATAATGACCACCAGTCCTCAGAAAGATCACTTGTGCTCTTTGCTAGTCATCACCCCTCCCCTCAGGCCATCACTGACCTGCTTCTGCCACCATAGATAGGTTCGTTTTGCCTGCTTCTTCCCCCATAGGTTTTGCCTGTTGTGGTATTTCGTGTAAATAAATGTACCACTTTGTGTCTGGCTTCTTACACTCAGCATAAAGCTTCTGAGGTTCATGCATGTTATTGTGTGTATTAATAGTCCATTTTTTAAAACATGCTGAATAGTATCCCATTGTACAGATTTACAATTTGCTTATCCACTCACCTGTTGATAGACATTTAGGTTCAGTTTGGGACTGTTTGAAAAAAAACAAAAACAAAAACAACTTCTAAGAATATCACGTACAAGTCTTCGTGTGGACATAGATTTTCAGTTTTCTTCACTAACTACCCAGGAGTGTCATTGCTGAGTCATATGGCAGGTGCCTGTTTAGCTTTGTAAGAAACCGTGGAACTGTTTTCCAAAGTTGTACCATGTTGCATTCCCAGCAGCAGTGCATGGGACTTAGTGTTATCCCACATCCTCACTGGTACTAGATATTGTCAACATTGATTTTAACCATTTAGAAGGTGTGTGGTGGTGTCTCATTATAGTTTTATTGTGCATCTCTCTGAAGACTGAAGATGAGCATCTTTCATGACCTGATTGTTCACTTGTATATGTTATTTTTTGCAGCGTCTTATCCTTTATCCATGTTTAGTGGAATTTTTGGTTTTCTTGTGATTAGGACTTGCATGGTATATCTTTTCCAATCTTTTACTTTTAACCTGATTTCTTCCTTTATACTTAAGTGTATATCTTGTAGAAAGCATGCAGTTGAGCATTGCTTTTTTATACAGTCTGACAATCTGCATTTTATCAGCAGGGTTTAGACCATGAACATTATTGTAATTGATAGTAGGGATGGGCTTAAATCTTTCTTGTTATTTATTTTCTTGTTATTTATTTTCTATATGTTCCATCGTTTTTTTTGTTCATTAGTTTTTCCTGGCTTCTTTTGGGTTGAGTATTTTTACTATTCCTCTCGTTTGTTAATCAGTTATATTTCATTTTTTGTTTTTTAGTATTTGCCCAGGGTTCAATTAGGATTAACAATATGCACTTCAACTTATTATAGTTTACTTTTCATGTGGTATCTTCACATATAGTGTAATAACCTTAAAATAGTGTACTATTTTCACCTTCCTTTCCGTGTATTATTGTTGTTATATATTTTACTTCTATATATGTTGTAAATCCAGAATACTTTGCTATAATTTTATTCAACAATTTTCAAAAAATGTTTAAAAAATTTAAAAATGCCATTAAGGTATACCTACATAATTATCATTTCTGGTACTCTCCTGTCCTTTATGTAGACCTGTCTTCTCTCTAGTATTTTCATTTTGCTGAAGAATTACCTTTACTATCTTTTTGTAGACCTTCTGCTAGAAATGGATTCTCTAAGCTTTAGCTTATATAAGAAAGTATTTCACCTTTATTCCTGAAGTATATGTTCCCTGGACATGGAGTTTGAGGTTGACAGTTTTTACCCCAGCACTTTAAAAATAGTGGAACTAGAGGGTATTACGCTAAGTGAAGTAAGTCAATCAGAGGAAGACAAGTATCATATGATCTCACTGAAATGAAGAATTCAAGAAACAAGACAGAAGAGCATAGGGGAAGGGAGGAAAAAAATGAAACAAGATGAAACCAGAGAGGGAGACAAACCATAAGAGACAATCTCAGGAAACAAACTGAGGGTTGCTGGAGTGGTGGGGGTGGGAGGGATGGGGTGGCTGGGTGATGGACAGTGGGGAGGGTAGGAGCTATGGTGAGCACTGTGAATTGTGTAAGACTGATGAATCATAGACCTATACCTCTGAAACAAATAATACATTATATGTTAAAAAAAAAAAAAGAAGATAGTAGGAAGGGCGAAATGAAGGGGGGAAATCGGACAGGAGGATGAATCATGAGAGACTATGGACTCTGAGAAATAAACTGAGAGTTTCAGAGGGGAGGGGGTGGGGGGATGGGTTAGCCCGGTGATGGGTATTAAGGAGAGCACATATTGCATGGAGCACTGGGTGTTATACTCAAACCATGAATCATGGGACACTACATCAAAACTAATGATGTTATGTATCGTGACTAACATAATAAAATAAAATAAAAATAGTGTTACATGTCTTTTGTAGTATATTCTGTGAGAAGTCTGAAGGTCTTATTTTTGTTCCTCTATAAGTAATGTGTCTTTCCTCTCTGGTTGCTTTTAAAATTTTCTTTTTACCAGCTGTTTTCATCAGTTTGGTTATGATGCACCTTGGAGTGATTTTCTCTGTGCTTATACACTTTGAGATTTGTGATGTCTGTTGAGA
>NW_028053869.1:0-399 GCF_054177405.1 Leptonychotes weddellii
AAAGACCCCAAGGTATACTCTGCAAAGGAGATGCTGATGAGATTTGGGAAACACCCAAATCCAATCTGTGCTCCACAGTACACCTACCAGATCCTTCTTAAAAACTCTCATCTGGGGGCGCCTGGGTGGCTCAGTTGGTTAAGCGACTGCCTTCAGCCTCAGGTCATGATCCCAGAGTCCTGGGATCGAGTCCCGCATCAGGCTCCCTGCTCTGCGGGGAGCCTGCTTCTCCCTCTCCCACTCCCCCTGCTTGTGTTCCCTCTCTCGCTGTGTCTCTCTCTGTCAAATAAATAAAATCTTTAAAAAAAAAAAACTCTCATCTGTCTTGGTGCCTGGCTGACTCAGTCAAAAAAGCATGCACTCTTAATCTCAGGGTCACGAGTTTGAGCCCCCATTTGG
>NW_028053870.1:0-399 GCF_054177405.1 Leptonychotes weddellii
AGAGCACGGCACACGGGCCCCAGTGGGGCAGGAGGGCTGGGGCGGACTCTGTGAGGTCCCCACCAGTCCAAGCTGGGAGGTAGCCTCCTTGGCCTCTCAGGGGACTGCTATTTCCCCTGGCAGGGCCTGGGCCAAACCCCCGCAGCCTGAGGCCAAAGGGTCACAGCAAGACCACGCAGCCTGGAGACTCCACAGAAGGAAAGCGAGGGGGCCCACATCTGCCCACGCCTGCCAAAGGTCTAAGGGCTCAGCAAGGAACCCCAGGGATGGCCAAGCTCGGGGTTCCATCTGTACCTGGATGGGCGCACCTCTCCGTCTATACCTTGACCCCACGGAAGGCCTAGGAAAACTCCCTGTGTTGACCTGAGGCCACCCTCCGGGTGCCGAGGCCTCATCTCT
>NW_028053871.1:0-399 GCF_054177405.1 Leptonychotes weddellii
AATGAAGAGGTTTTAAAAATGAAAATGAATAGAACAGAGAAGCTTAGAGTACAATACTCATAGTGAAAGTGAATATTGTTCTAGGGAACTTTTGTTTCATTTGTGCGTGCTCCTGTGAGCCACAGTGTGAAATGTACTTAATTCACTTCTTTTTTTTTTTTTTTAAAGATTTTATTTATTTATTTGAGAGAGAGAATGAAAGAGAGAGAGCAGGAGAGGGGGGAGGGTCAGAGGGAGAAGCAGGCTCCTCGCTGAGCAGGGAGCCCGATACGGGACTCGATCCCGGGACTCCAGGATCATGACCTGAGCCGAAGGCAGTCGCTTAACCAACTGAGCCACCCAGGCGCCCACTTAATTCACTTCTTGGGGAGGGAGGCAATCATCAAGTTCAAAAACAGT
>NW_028053872.1:0-399 GCF_054177405.1 Leptonychotes weddellii
TGTTTGACTTATTTCACTCAACATAATACCCTCCAGTTCCATCCACGTCGTTGCAAATGGCAAGATCTCATTCCTTTTGATGGCTGCATAATATTCCATTGTATATATATACCACATCTTCTTTATCCAGTCATCTGTCAATGGACATCTTGGCTCTTTCCACAGTTTGGCTATTGTGGACATTGCTGCTATAAACATCAGGGTGCACGTACCCCTTCGGATCCCTACTTTTGTATCTTTGGGGTAAATACCCAGTAGTGCAATTGCTGGATCATATCATAACATAAATTTCTTATTGTGCTATAAAAATTAAAAAATTAAGCATTGTAAGCTTAAAATAATATGAAATACTTAAAAAAATCCTGCATTAATCTAATGCAATAAGATCCCAGAATCTCT
>NW_028053873.1:0-399 GCF_054177405.1 Leptonychotes weddellii
GGAGGGACGCCTGGGTGGCTCAGTCGTTAAGCATCTGCCTTCAGCTCAGGTTGTGATCTCGGGGTCCTGGGATTGAGCCCTGCATCAAGCTCCCTGCTCCGTGAGAAGCATGCTTCTCCCTCTCCCACACCCCCTGCTTGTGTTCCCTCTCTTGCTGTGTCTCTCTCTGTCAAATAAATAAATAAAATTTAAAAAAAAAAAAAGAAAGAAAGAAAGAACACCAGGGAGAACTTTGTGGTCATGAAATAGTCCTGTGTCTTTTTTTTTTTTTTTTTAAGATTTTATTTATTTGAGAGAGAGCAAGAGAGAGTGGAGGGCTAAACTGATTTTAGTTCTAAATTTCCTATCATGGGGACGCCTGGGTGCCTCAGTCAGTTAAGTGTCTGCCTTCAGCTTAGG
>NW_028053874.1:0-399 GCF_054177405.1 Leptonychotes weddellii
CAGCTTTGTCGAAGATTAGTTGACCACAGTGGTGAGGGTCCATTTCTGGGTTCCCTATTCTGTTCCATTCATCTATGTGTGTGTTTTTGTGCCAGTACTATACTGTGTTGATGATTACAGCTTTGCAGTATAGCTTGAAGTCCGGGATTGTGATGCCCCCAGTTTTGGTTTTCTTTTTCAACATTCCCCTGGCTATTTGAGGTCTTTTCTGGTTCCATACAAATTTTAGGATTATTTGTTCCAGCTCTGGGAAAAAAGTTGATGGTATTTTGATAGGGATTGCATTAAATGTGTAGATTGCTCTAGGTAGCATAGACATTTTAACAATATTTGTTCTTCCAATCCATGAGCATGGAAGGTTTTCCCATTTCTTTGTGTCTTCCTCCATTTCTTTAACGA
>NW_028053875.1:0-399 GCF_054177405.1 Leptonychotes weddellii
CGAGCCAGATTTTAAAGGTCACTGCATAATTTATGGCACTTGAACTAGTGGTTAGAACTCTAACGAAGTAAAATAGTAGAATGTCTCTCTCTCTTTTTTAATCATTTTTCCTGGGCAGCTCCCTCTGAATTTTGGGAGCTGAGAAAGAGATCAGGCTGCCCCAGGCACCCCTATCTTGGGGCGGAGAGCAGCAGAGCCCAGGGCCATGCCAGGTGTTGACTCCACATGTCCCTGTTGGTGATGTGTTCCTAGGAAGGGGCACTGTCGGGGAAGGACAAGCCCCATACACAGTCTGCAGGAACCTGGCTGTGCCACCGAGAACATATTTCAGATCATTGTGGAGGGACTTTAAGAAAAGAACCAAATAGGGGCGCTTGGGTGGCTCAGTGGGAATGGAGC
>NW_028053876.1:0-399 GCF_054177405.1 Leptonychotes weddellii
CCATGTCTCCTCAGACATTAATATATAATCTATCTCCCCCAAAACCTCATCTCCAGTAACCTTGGTAAGAGTACTCAGGAGGCATATTTGCTACTCTCATCCTACCTTTTACAACTATGTTCAAAATATATTTTATTGTAGAGGTCTGCTGATGTTTTATTATAGTGCATGTGTGGGCCACACTGGTCACGGTAGCCAGCGCCAGATACAGGGAAAGTGTCAGGAGAAGCCTGGTCCAGGGAATGTGCTGTTGGGGGCACAAGGCACCCATCTAATTCCAAGCTTGAATGTACACTAATGTGCATATTCAACCTGAAGGCTGAGCGGAGGAAAGTGCCGTGCCTAGCCATGGTGGGGCAAGACTGGCATATAGGCAGACTGGGCAGGGTGTCCTCCTAG
>NW_028053877.1:0-399 GCF_054177405.1 Leptonychotes weddellii
AGCACACAGATGCATGCATGAAATTTCTATATAATGTTCTAGATTTCTTGAGAGAATAGAAGTAGGTACTTCTTCTAATAATTTTTTTTAAAGATTTTATTTATTTATTTGACAGAGAGATAGACAGAAGAGCACAAGCAGAGGGAGTGGCAGAGGGAGAGGGAGAAGCAGGCTCTGCACTGAGCAGGGAACCCGATGCAGGACTCGATCCCAGGACCCTGAGATCATGACCTGAGCCGAAGGCAGACGCTTAACCATCTGAGCCACCCAGGCGCCCCTAATAATTTTTTTTTAACTTGGAACTGCATTGCCAATATCTTGGGCATGAAGTAAGACTTTATATTGTGCTTTGAGCCTTAATTAAATATAGGCTAGTGGAGTAGGTGAACATTTAGCTGT
>NW_028053878.1:0-399 GCF_054177405.1 Leptonychotes weddellii
TGTAAGGAATTTGACTTACAGCTAACTGAATCCAACAATGAACTTATATGTAATAAATAATGGCCAGGTATGGCTCATCCCAAGAATACAAAGAGGGGTTAAAATTAGAAAATACATTACCTAATTTACCGTATAGTAGGCTAAAAATTTTTAAAAACAAGACTCATTTGATTCAGAAAAAGCACTTGATAAATTTTAGAACTTAAGGCTTCTTTAAAAACTTTTTTTTTAAAGATTTATTTATTTATTTATTGAGAGACAGAGAAAGAGTGTATGTGAGTGGGGGGAGGAGCAGAAGGAGAGCCCTCAAGCAGATTCCCTGCTGAGCCCAGAGCCCCACATGAGTCTCAATCCCAGGACCCACGAGATCATGGCCTGAGCCGAAACCAAGAGTCAAAC
>NW_028053879.1:0-14872 GCF_054177405.1 Leptonychotes weddellii
CATGAGAGGGGGGAGGGTCAGAGGGAGAAGCAGACTCCCCGCCGAGCAGGGAGCCCGATGCGGGACTCGATCCTGGGACTCCAGGATCATGACCTGAGCCGAAGGCAGTCGCTTAACCAACTGAGCCACCCAGGCGCCCCTAAAAAATAAATAAAATCTTTTAAAAAAATAAATAAATAAATTAAAGTACTGGAATGTAGTAAGCAGCCATATATTATATGACTAAATAGTAGCAATGATCCCTAGCATAATGAAGTCTCAAGACCCCAAATGAGAATAAGAGGAATCCACATATATCTGATGGAATCAGCCACCTACAAAAGCCTTCTTTAAGAAATTATTTCAGGGTCCCCAAGACTACCCACACATACATAGTTGTACTCATAGCTAAATTACAGTAAATTGTATTACAGTGAATTTATCAGCAAGAGAAAAAGACAGGTGGACTCTGGAGAAACCTGTGCCTGGGCTTCCTTGTGTTCTCTCCCTCCTGTGAAGGTATACACCCAGCATGCTCCCCTCTACAGCAGCAGACAATGTAGTAACATGTATGCTATGTTTGTACCTAGGGAAGTCCATTAGAGACATAGCATCCAAGGTTTTTATTGATAGACACAGGCACTGTCTGCTTAGCAGCCATCAAAATTCCAGATTCCCAGGAGGAAAGCAGGTAATCATATTGTTTGTTCAGAGTCTAGGCACAATGAACCACCCTTATCAATTAGAAAATGGAACAGTTCAAGTGTCAAGTTCCCAGATGTAAGCCAAGGACCAACCTTGCAAGCAATCCCTTCTGAAGATTGCAGACTCAGGCTGGCTCTGTTAACTCTTTTCTAAAGTGATTTGTAAATGTTGCCAAAGAAACTGAAATATCTCCCAAACTAAGAGATAGTATTGGGAAGCTGCCAACCTAAAAGCTGTATTAATTAGTTGTAAAACAGATCCTAATTTTGACAACTGAAGCAGTTACTATAAGATACAAAGCTAACAATGTTGCAATTACAGAATGTTCTTGTGATTATGGAAGAAGACTGAAGAAGGCCAGTTGAGCTTAAGGTGCATTTCTCAGAGTTACTGAGTGGGAAAGGGTGCCCTGCTAGAGCTGCAGGACTGTCTTCACCCAATTCCCTACAATCTCTTCTCTCTTCTCCGAGTCCAGCAAGCAAACTTCTGATATGCTTTTTAGTCCTCCTACTAAGAATAGAATGTGCTGACTAGCTGGCATGAATTTGATTTGATAAGCCAGCACTATGGTCCATTAGTCAGGCTCATTCAATGATAACAGTTCTCAATCATTAGGTACTCATGTGTCATTTTGTTGATCTTCATAATACTCTTAACAAGTACTGTCCTTGTATTTTGCAGGAGAAAGCAAAGGTTCAGATTGGAGAACTGACCTACCCAGAGTCACACTAATGTAAGCAAATGATACAGGATTTAAATTCAGGTGTTCCTATCTCTAGAACTCATATACTTTCCCTTCTTTTGAATTCCTCCTTCAATTAGAAGTCAAGTTGGCATCAATCTCCCAGGACCTGCTCATCCTGCAGGTAAGTGAGAAATCAGACTTAAGAAACCACAAAGCCAAGGACACTATGCCAGAGAGCCTAACACAGCATTTCAGCCTCACTCCTCACCGGAGCCGCAAAACTACTCTTTTTTAAAAAGTATTTTATTTATTTATTTGATAGAGAGAGCGAACACAGGAGGGGTAGCAACAGAGGGAGAAGGAGAAGGAGGCTCCCCACCGAGCAGGGAGCCCCACGCGGGGCTCGATCCTAGGACTCTGGGATCACGACCGGAACCGAAGGCAGACGCTTAACCATCTGAGCCACCCAGGCGCCCCCATAAAACTACTCTCAACTGCAGCAGACAGGTCTCCAGTCTCCACCACTTTTCTCCTACTCTTAGACAACAGATCTCTTTCCACCCGCCAGAAACTGTATGAAAAAAGAATCTCATCCTTGGGGCGCCTGGGTGGCACAGTCCATCGAGCAGCCGGCTCTTGGTTTCAGCTCCAGGCCTGATCTCAGGGTCGTGAAATCCAGCCCAGCACCGGAGTCCGCTTAAGACTCTCTCCTTCTTCCCCTGACCCTCTCCACCGTGCACACGCACGTGCGCGCGCTCTCTCTCAAATAAATAAATCTAAGAAAGAAAGGAAAAGAAAAGAATATCACCCCTTCTGTGCTAACATACTATAATGATACTATAATTCTCTGCCCACTCTCATTCATTCCCCATTCCCTGCCACTGTCCCTTCTTCAAAACACAATCTTTTACCCAGTCTAACGCCCCCTCTAGATTCACAGAAAAACAACGCGCGGATTTGCACTTCAAAAAGCACTTTCAGATGTACTATTTCATCTGCCCTTCACAACAATGTGAAGCGGCCAAAGTAGGTAAGCACCCCCATTTAACGAGAACAGCATGTCTCCAAGGTCACGGAATAAAAAGCAGAGGAAGTCGGGAGCAGAGCCCCAGGTTTTGACTCTGGTCCTCCGCTCTTCCCGCTGCTTCTCCCTGCCTGCCGCCCCCGCCCTTGCGATGTCAACAAGGTGCCCCTCGGCTCAAACCCAGGCCTGTAGCTCACGTCCCTCCCACGCCACCCACCTGCAAAATCCCCACCTGCCCTGTCCACTCCTTGACCGCACCACCCCCATGACCCTCCTCTCTTCACCAGCGCCCTCCGCCCATGGGCCTCCTCACCCCGCCAGCTCCCGCCGCTCATGTACCCCCTCCTGTCACAGACAGCTCGAGAGCCGCGCTCGGCCTCCCACAGACCCTCGCCGCCCCGCCTACCCGCTTCGCCACCCCATACCCCTTCTCCTGTCAGCCCGCGGCCCGAGAGGCCAAGGCTACCTTCTCCAAAGATGCCGGTCTCTGCACGGCCAGGGAGCGGGCCAATGACAAAACCGTGTTGAAATAGAAGCCCCGCGAGGCGCTGGAGCCGGAGCCGGAGCCGCCGCCGCCGCTGCTGCCGCCGCTGCCTGCACGGGCCGCGGCCGCCGCCATCATCGCGCGCGCGGCGGCGCTGCCCGCGGGCTTCCCGCACCCGGCCTGCGAGCGCCGGAGCTCACGGCGCAGGCGCGGCGGCATCCGGCTTCCCCGCCACGTGACCTCTGCTGTCGACACTGGGTGGGGCGTGGCCGCGGGGTGATTCCACCGCTGGAGGGGAGAGAGAAGCCGAGCGGTAGGCTGCGGTCGCGCGCACCGGGCGTGGCGCCCCCCAAGCCGCGGGATAAGATGGTCAGCTCCGGAGGCGGGGCCTCCCGCGCGAGACAGGCGGAAGGAGTTCACTCCGCGACGGGCGGGTGGAGGGGAGTAGCGCGGCGCTGGTGTGCGGGCCGCGGAGCTGCGGGGCTGCAGAGCGGTGGGCGCTTCCCGAGGGCCTCGGGAGGTCGGCCTGGATCCCTGCGGGCCCGGAAAGGCCGTTCCTCGCCTTGGCCACGTTCCTCTTTCTCCTGTCCAGACCCAGACGAGCGCCGGCACCATGTCGGCCTACCCCAAAAGCTACAACCCATTCGACGACGATGCGGAGGATGAGGGTGCCCGGCCGGCCGTGTGGAAGGACGACCGCGACCTCCCGGATGGACCTGGAGCGCCCGTGGACAGGCAGCAGTACCTGCGGCAGGAGGTGATGCGCAGGGCCCAGGCCGCGGCCGCCAGCACTGACCGGTCCCTGTCCCTCGTATACGAGTCCGAGAGGATCGGCGTCGCCTCTGCCGAGGTGAGTCTGGAGCAGGGCAGGACGGCCCAACTAGGCTGAATTGTCACACGAGGTCAAGAAACTTTAGCTATACAAAGAGGTGTATGTCTTGAGTACTTGAGGCAGTTTACCCCTGTAATATTCCTTAGCTATTAGTAGAGATCGGGTTAGGGAAATGGAGTCTGTTTCTTATAATTACCTGCTCAGAATCCCAGATCCAGAGCTTTAACCATCCCTCCCCGAGTGACCCAGAATGGGTGAGGATTGTACCTGCTGGTGTGTGAAGTACCAGAGCAAATGGGCCTTGAGTTTTTTCCTATCACTGACCACTTCATCTCACCGATAGAGGTGATGAGGTCTGTCTGGGCAGCTGCTGAGTAAGCCATAGCCCAAGTTTGGTCAAGTCTAGGGCCTAACTTTTACTTCCCAAATCCAAATGAAGATGTCCTAGATAGCATATGGTTTGTGACAGTCCATTTCTCCGATTCCCCCTTGTCAGTTCGTCTCTCCACCCATGGGAGATTTCAGGGACCCTATGTGAGGATTGTTCTTTCTTAGGCACCACATTTCTTCCTCAGCCTACTAATGAAATGGTTTTGTTTGGGCTTTTTTTTTTTTAAGTTTTAAAAAATGTAATAGTAGATCATTGGTATATCAGCTAACATTAATCTAAAGCATTTGTAGCTTTGAAACTTAGTACTGGAAGCTGAAGTGTTGTCTTCCTCCATGGGTCTCTTTGTAACTCTTTTCTCTGGCAGAGTTCATTCTGACCTGATCACTTACGATCTTGGGCAGTTTGAGGTATGTTGATTAATTTCTCAAATAGTTGTCTGGGTCATATCCCCATTGCTGCTTTCCTGGTTATTTTCCTTCCCCACTTCCGTTTCCTTCCCCACTGTTACAGTACAGTATCCCTCATTGGCCCATTTTCCTATCTTTGGCTTCCTTAAGGAAGTTTAGCTGTAATTCTCACATCTTACATCTACTGGATTCCTATCTTTGAGTCTAAATGGCAAATGTTGACTAAGATTTGGGAGGATTGCCTAAGGTCTTAGGGCCCTAGTGGAGGAGTTACTTGAGGGTCCCAGGTCCAAGGAAGCCAAGTAAGAACTGTTTGAAGGGACATCTCTGGGAACAGTGAGAACAATTGAAATAGGAAATCAGAATGATACAAAGTAGGATGTCATGGCAGAGGAGAAACTCCAATCTGGCTTTTAAGGCTAAGATTTAGACAGGAGTGAGGAGGAGGGAGAGGAAGAAGGGTAGGAGGAATGTTCATAGGGCAGAGAGGAGCGGTGCAAAGACCCTGGACCCACCACAGGGTTCCTGGGCTCCAGTAGGGAAGTGATGCACAGGATATATTCAAAGAAAAGGCCCAGAGGAGGCAGCTTAGGAGCCTTTCATGGGCAGGGGAAAGTCTGTCCTTCAGAGGGAAGGAGACTCAAAAACATTAGAGGTGAATGGTTTCACGTGGATTGTGGTGACACCCCCCCATGCTGCTCCCAAAGGCCCTTCTCTCTATGTAAGGGGGACGGTGAGAGCAGAGGCAGAGTGGTACCTCAGGCCTGTGAGGCTTGGACTGGGCTAAGTTGGTGTTGTTCTGAGAGGTGCAGTATGATCATGACTGGGCAGGTGACAGGCACTGTCATCATCGGTATGGTGACACTGAATTTTTCCAGGATTGAGTCAGTTCCCAGTCATCAGAGGCCCTGGGAGGCCAGAATGGTCAGCACCCCCTCCCCACCCCACTCTGTACTCTCCAAACTGCCTTTGAATCTGTCTTTGATTCCAGTCAGAATGGGGATGGGAATGGGGCTGAGGTTGGGGCTGGTGAGCTCTTCCTGCCACTCAGTGTACAGTGTGACTTCCAGCAGACCCAAGGCACCTGCTAACCTCCCTCCTTAGAGACCCAGCGCTGAGCTGTGCGAAAACATGATAGGTTTTTATAGAGGCTTAGGAATGTACAAATATTATTTTGGGAAGATAGTCAGTTCCAGCTTGGCAGAAGTAGGAAAATTACTTAGGTCATCCTAAGTGAAGGAGAGTCATCCTCCTCCTGTGAAACCTGACAAGGGTTATTTCTCACAAAGAGTATAGCCACAGGGCGCCTGGGTGGCTCAGTTGGTTAAGCGACTGCCTTCGGCTCGGGTCATGATCCTGGAGTCCCGCATCGGGCTCCCTGCTCGGCAGGGAGTCTGCTTTGCCCTCTGACCCTATCCCCTCTCATGTGTTCTCTCTCATTCTCTCTCTCTCTCAAAATAAATAAATAAAATCTTTAAAAAAAAAAAAAAAGAAAAAAGAGTATAGCCACAGGTCATGACTGCCAAGGGACAGAGTTAGAGCAGAGAGCAGTTCCTAGTTAACTGGCCTGGTAAGCACAGTCCAGAACCGTGGAGAGACTTGTAGGCCACTCAGCTCTTCTGTTTTGCAAATGTGATTTATTTATTCTTTCTTTTATCTAAGGTTTAGCTTTTGTGAAGCGATATCCAATCACATAGTTCAAAATTTAAAATGTACAGAAGAGTAGGAGGTTTCCTCCCACCCCTCTGCTCCCACGGCAGCCAGTTACCGTCAGTTCCTTCAGTGTCCTTGTGAAGATATTCTATGGATAGAGACGTAGCTATAGTCCTTTCCTCTTTCTTTCTTTCTTTTTTTTTTTTAATTTTAACTTAAGTGGATGCATTCTATATATTCTAGTCTGTACATTTTTTAATAGGATTGGAGGTTAGTCCCTAGTAATATATAATGCACTGATCTTTTTGTTATTGTTGTTTTTATGGCTGTGTCGTATTCCACTGAATGGATGACTTGTATTTATGTAGCCAGTCCTCTAATGATAGGCATTTGGGTTGTTTGCACGTTTGGGCAAGCCTGTGGAGACATGGCTGCCCAGAGTTCCTTGTCCCCTCTGGCAGCTGAGCATGCTCCTGTACAGTTTTGTGAAGCCTGGGATCTCATTTCAGGGGAGTCCAGCAATAAATGTTAGACCAGGGCCTGAATGGCTGGCACAGTAACGTCAATGAGACGGGAGTGGTGTTTGGTAGGCCATCACACAACCATGTAGGCATGGCTGACCACCTGCCCAACTGGCAGACCTTACTGTTTAACCCCTTCAGAGGTCAAGCATGTGGCTGAAGGCCCCCACCTAAATCACACTATTAGCATAAACTATCTGGCCTAGCCTAAGGACTCAGATAAACAAAGATACTCTTATCATGGTATTATAAGGGCCAGGAGCCAGGCAAGGTCTTTCTTTGGAACATAGAGTGTGTGGACAGGCCAGGCCTGCTGAGTTAGTCCTTAGTGAGCCTGGGTCAGCCTGCACTCAGGCAGTAAAGAGCACCAGCATCACTGCCTTTGCCCTTGGTGGTTTTTCATGCAACCTAAGACTCCGTTTGTGTTTTTGAATCCACTCCATACTACTACAGTGAGACAAAGCCCCAGTTTGAGCATATTCCATGCTCATGTGTCCCTGCTGGCGCTTACGCATGTGTGTTGCCCTGGAAAGGGAGTGACATGAAGGAGATGAACTTCAGGTTTGTCGGTTCAGCTTATTGACTCCAGATTGACTTCCACCTACTTATTATTGGATCCCTGAGTTTTTTTGTTTTTTAAGATTGATTTATTTATTTGAGAGAGAGAATGAGAGAGAGAACACATGAGAGGGGGGAGGGTCAGAGGGAGAAGCAGACTCCCTGCCGAGCAGGGAGCCCGATGTAGGACTCCATCCAGGGACTCCAGGATCATGACCTGAGCCGAAGGCAGTCGCTTAACCAACTGAGCCACCCAGGCGCACTGGATCCCTGAGTTTAATTATGAGTTCAGTACAGGAACCTTAGCACTGACATTTTCCTTCTGAATCTCAGGGCCTGACCTGGTCAGGGAAGACAACCAGGCCCAACTGACCTTATGAGATGTATCAGCCGTGAATTGGAGTTGGGATCTGGTGGTCACTGCTGCCCTCTCCGATGCCTGCTGGGTCCTGCCTGGCATCCTGCCTGCTCCCTCATCTCATGCTCACGTTCCTCTTCCGCTCTCAGTTCCCCCAGCTGGCCCCGTGGCCCAGGACTGCTGCGCACATGGGCTGCTCCCTCTGCCCTGATCTCTTACCCCACCCCCCAACCCTTTGCCTACCTAACTTCTCAGCTTTCAGTTTCCCCTTCAACGCCACCCCATCGGGGAGCCTCCCTGACTCCCCCTTAAGCCAGGCAAGGAGCCCCTACTGGCAGAGTGGCCATCGTGTATGTGTAGGATAGCTTTCTTTTCTTCCTCCCCCACTCTGGATTCCCAGCACCACAGGGTTGTCAACAAATGAAGAGTGAAATGAAACTTGACTCACTGAATCCTCCACCAAGACTGTAAGCTCTGGCAGGGCAGAGATCTGGGGCTGGTTAGTTCACCCCTGAATCCCTAGCACCTGGAACAGTGGCTGGCAGAGTAATACTTGGTGGTGGGTATCTTGCACACCTCTGTCCTTCGGTGTGTGTTCTCTATCAGCAGGGAGTCCCTGATATGTTCACATTCTCACAGGGCCCGGGGACATAATCCATCTGGCCAGAAGTCACCCCATGTAGGACAGAGTATACCCTTACAGGGTCTTCAGCTGTCTTTTGCATTCTCTCTTTCTTTTTTTTTGAAGATCTTATTTATTTATTTGACAGAGAGAGACACAGCGAGAGAGGGAACACAAGCAGGGGGAGTGGGAGAGGGAGAAGCAGGCTTCCTGCGAAGCAGGGAGCCCGACCGGGCTCGATCCCAGGACTCTGGGATCATGACCCAAGCCGAAGGCAGACGCTTAACCAACTGAGCCACCCGGGCGCCCCGTCTTTTGCATTCTCTTGCTTTATCAGGAATCCTTGTTTGACAAAGAGCCACAAACCAAAGGGGAATTGAGACACCCCCTCTCTCTGTGCTGTTGCTCAGCATAGTACCACTGGCCCAACCAGATTTTTTTCTCTGACCATTTTCTTTTTTCCTGTTTAACTTACAGAAAACTCCTTTTAGCACTTAAGGTGGGGATGGGGGGTGGATCACCTGTAATGTTAACATCTGAGCTTTGCATGTATGCCCTTTACACTGAGGGTACTCTCTGGAGCTCCCTCCCCTCATAGCCGCCCTTGTCTTTCCATGATCTCCATTATCCCAGGGACCAATGATGATATGCATGGCGTCCCTTTTGGGGGACAGGAAGATGCCTGGGGACTGGAGTATTTGAGGCCTGCCTTTGTGATGGCTGGTGCAGGGTCTGCCTAGCTTGTCCTTCCCACCCTGGCACTCCTGGTATTTGCTCTGCCAAGCCCTTCTTCCTCGTTAGTTAGAACCAAGCACTTGGAGCCTGGTCCTTTCTTCTGCCTCAGGGGATGGATTTCAGCAGAAGTTCCTCCTCTGCTGGCCTCCTGACCAGATCACCTCCAGTGAACACCAGCTTCCAGCTCACAGAAATTTCCAGAGACCAGAACAGCACTCACTTCCCTGCCACCGTCACAGATTTCTCTTCACTTTGATTGTAACATCTAAGTGAGACGTTTGGTTTCCTTACCAAGTCAGCTCAGTGATGCAGACTCGGAGTTTGAGAGACTGTGTCACTTGTGAACAGAAGAAAATAAGATCTCACTGTGAATTGGGGAAGGTTTTGTCAGCTACTTGTTACTTCTGCTACTCTCCAAATTAAGGTCGGGAGGCCGAAGCAAGAGGTCAGGTGGTTGGTGAGATGAGCCACCACAAGAGACCTCACTGTCAGGGAGGCCGAGGACCTGGCTCCTGGTGTGACAGAGCCCTGGCCAGCACCCACCCCGGGCAGCCAGGCACCTCTCCTGCTTCATATTCTTCATCTTCTGCAGCAGGGGAAATCAGGTGGTGGGACTGAACTGTTGGCAATATATCAACTCAAAAAACACACAAATGCTGGAGAAAATCATTTTAACCCTAATTTAGAGCCTTGCCTTATTCCAGGAAAGACTTACCTCAGAATGGACATGAAGATGACAAACCTGAGGTATTGGAAAAAGGAGAAAACTCTAGATAAATTAGCAACTGTTTTTTGTTTCTTCTAAAACCGAGTTTTGACACAGTCCAGGCATTTGCAAGAATGATACGGTCTAGAAAAGATTTTTCCTTTTGTTTAAAAGAACCTAATGGTTTCTTCAGACGTGTCTCATGAGCTGGTGAAAAACACTTAAACGTTCAAAGCTGTAAAGCTCAGCAATTCTAAGTTTATTTCCAAAGGTTTTTTTGTTTTCTCTCTACACATTATATTTTAAAATTTCATCCACTATAAACATTGAGAGCTCAGATTACTTGTTGGGTCCCTAAATGTTCTAAAAGCTTTCTACTAACGCTTTTATAAGTAAAACGGGCTCTAATAAACCCATTATGTATATTTTTCCTTTTTATCCTTCAGTTGTCGGAGGCCTTTATTCAAAAATTGTTCATGATTCTGTTTTAAGGTATTAAGAGAGAAATCTCTAAAGATTGTCTGCCACAGGTAATATAACTGCTGAGCCACAGACAGATGCAGGGTTGGAAGATTCAAAAGGTGGTGGAGGGGGCGCCTGGGTGGCTCAGTTGGTTGGGCGACTGCCTTCGGCTCAGGTCATGATCCTGGAGTCCCGGAATCTAGTCCCACATCGGGCTTCCTGCTCAGCGGGGGGTCTGCTTCTCCCTCTGACCCGCTTCCCTCTTGTGCTCTCTGTCTCTCATTCTCTCTCTCAAATAAATAAATAAAATCTTTAAAAAAAAAAAAAAGGTGGTGGAGGGCAGGGACTGCCTCACGAAGTCAAACAGGAAAAGCTTGAGAGTCTCCGGGCTGGAAAGGTGGGTCACAGAGAAGGAACACAGCTGGAATGGCCTGAGATAGGGGCGAAACAAGTTTGGCATGAAGAAAGGAAGGTATTAGTGTTACTGTGGTGGTGAGTTCACATGCACCGTCGGAACCATCAGCTCTTTTTTTTTTTTTAAGATTTATTTATTTGAGAGAGAGAACATGAACAGGGGGAGGGGCAGAGGGGGAAGCAGGCTCCCCGCTGAGCAGGGAGCTCCACATGGGGCTCGATCCCAGGACTCTGGGATCATGACCTGAGCTGAAGGCAGCCACCCAACTGACTGAGCCACCCAGGCGCCCCCGGAACCATCAGCTCTTGAGGAATATGATCTAGGCTGTCCCCATGGCCACAGAGCATCATCCACTTGTCCTTTGGCAGTCCAGCAAGCCACTGCTCTGAGTGAGACACTGGGGACCCAGTGAACAAAGCAGGTCCCTGCCTCATGGAGCTTGCATGTTATAAAAACTAAAGTAGATTGAGGGTGTAGAGGGGTACGTTGAGGGTAGAGAAAGTTCTACTTTAGAGAAGGTGTTCAAGGAAGACTTCTTTGAGGAAGTGACCTCTGAGCAGAGACCTGAATTAAATGAGCAGAGCTGTACAAATATCTGGAGGAGGATCATTACAGGCAGAGAGAGTAGCATGTACAAAGGCCTGGGCAGAATCACCTTTGTTAGAGGTTTTAAAGGTGAAACTGTGGGTGAGTTGGAATCAGATATTAACAGGGCCCAGAAAGGACCCAGCACCTCGCCTGTGAAATAATTTGAAGGTGTGACCAGGGCCAGGTGGCTCCAGTGACCCAATGGAAATCCCATATCTGAAAAGGGGGGAGTACAAGAGCCATAGTCCATGGGGGCAGTACCAGGTCAAAGCCTGTAAGGTTCACGGGGGCCAGGAAAGGGGGAGGGCTAAAGAATGTGCTGCCAGTCCAGGCCTCGTGCATCTTAACATGGTCCTGTGAGCCAGCCTCATGTGGGCAGGAGGGAAGAGAACTCGGAAGCAAATACGAAAGAAAGCTAATAGAAGCAGGACAGGGAAGGGCAAAGGAATGTGTTGTCAGAAGGGGAAACGTTCCCTCACAGATGGCAGCATCTGTCCCCATACGTGCTCTCTGAGGGCTCGTGACAAACCTGCTGTGTGTGGTCCCCTGCAGAGGGGAAAATTACAAAACGGTGTAATGCCATCACCTCTCATTTTCTCCAGGAGCTCGATCGTCAGCGAGGTGTCTTAGAACGCACGGAGAAGATGGTGGACAAGATGGATCAAGATTTGAAGACCAGCCAGAAGCACATTAACAGCATTAAGAGCATGTTTGGGGGATTCGTCAATTACTTCAAATCCAAACCAGCAGAGACGCCACCCGAACAGAATGGCACCCTCACCTCCCAGGCCAATAGCAGGTGAGTGGATCTTCAGCCATCCAGATATGAAGTAGCTGAAAGTGGGGGTTAGTGCAAATGGTCAAGACTTTCGGGGCACCTGGGTGGCTCAGTTGTTAAGTGTCTGCCTTCGGCTCAGGTCAGGATCCCAGGGTCCTGGGATCGAGCCTCCTGGGATCAAGCCCCGCATCGGGCTCCCTGCTCTGAGGGAGGCCTGCTTGTTCCTCTCCCACTCCCCCTTGCTTGGGTTTCCTCTCACACTGTCTTTCTGTCAAATAAATAAATAAAATCTTTAAAAAAAAAAGAAATGGTCAAGACTTTCAAGCCTCTTCTAGTGCCTTAAAGGGACCCAAGATCTTTGTAAGTTACTCATTGGAAGGGATTCGTCTTCACACATTTTGAAAAAAGAAACATTTCTCCAGCGCTCCTGATGATGTTTATTTGATAGACATCCAGTCTGCATAAATTGGGTCTCCAATAAATTAAATTTACTGCTCCAGTAATTGTAATTTGAAAGAATATTCACCTCAGAAAGCTTAAACAGTATAAATGTGGCTCACTTCACAGAATTTTAAAAATTCTTTAAAAAGTCTTTATATCGGGCGCCTGGGTGGCTCAGTTGGTTAAGCGACTGCCTTCGGCTCAGGTCATGATCCTGGAGTCCCGGGATCGAGTCCCGCATCGGGCTCCCTGCTCAGCGAGGAGCCTGCTTCTCCCTCTGACCCTCCCCCGTCTCATGTGCTCTCTCTCAAATAAATAAATAAAATCTTAAAAAAAAAAAAAAAAAAAGTCTTTATATCCAGGGCGCCTGGGTGGCTCAGTTGGTTAAGCATCTGCCTTTGGCTCAGGTCAGGGTCCTGGGATCGAGTCCCACATCGGGCGTCCTTGCTCAGCAGGGAGCCTGCTTCTCTCTCTCCCTCTGCTGCTCCCCCTGCTTGTGCTCTCTCATTCATGCTCTCTCTCAAATAAATAAAAATCTTTAAAAAAAAGTCTTTATATCCAACATTGCCATGTCTAATTTTGTCTGGCCCTTTAATTTTAAAATTAGCGATTATTTTACTCAAAAGTTTTGGTTAGATAATAAAGTAATATGTGTAATTTGAGCAGGTATTTAAATATCATGTGTACAAAGAGTCAAGTTTCTGCTAAAATAGATTACTATTCATATCTCAGACCGTTGTGTTTATTTTTTATTGTAAAAATAACATAGTCATATTATAGAACATCTACACCTTACCATAGCACAAAAACTCAAAACTTAGTTTCCCCCCTACTTACTCAGTGTTTTCAAAGCTGCAGTCACAGTGTTCATTTAGTTTAGTTTTGTTTTTTTTTATTTTTTTTTTAAA
This sequence comes from Leptonychotes weddellii, assembly GCF_054177405.1. Taxonomy (NCBI): domain Eukaryota; kingdom Metazoa; phylum Chordata; class Mammalia; order Carnivora; family Phocidae; genus Leptonychotes; species Leptonychotes weddellii. The sequence goes on from NW_028053879.1 coordinate 13,253, forward strand.
GATTTTATTTATTTATTTGACAGAGACAGCGAGAGCAGGAACACAAGCAGCGGGAGTGGGAGAGGGAGAAGCAGGCTTCCCCTCGAGGAGGGAGCCCGATGTGGGACTCGATCCCAGGACCCTGGGATCATGACCTGAGCCGAAGGCAGACGCTTAACGACTGAGCCACCCAGGCACCCAGTGTTCATTTAGTTTTATAGCCTACTTCCATTTAACCCAAAGAAATGTCTGATATAATGTTATTACTCAGGTCTCTCTGTTTATCTTTTAAATCTGGAATACAGAACGATTTTTTTTTTTAAAGATTTTACTTATTTATTTGACAGAGAGAGACACAGCGAGAGAGGGAACACAAGCAGCGGGAGTGGGAGAGGGAAAAGCAGGTTTCCCGCTGAGCGGGGAGCCTGATGCGGGGCTCGATCCCAGGACCCTGGGATCATGACCTGAGCCGAAGGCCGACGCTTAACGACTGAGCCACCAAGGCACCCCTGGAATACAGAATGATTTTTTTTTTTTTTAAAGATTTTATTTATTTATTTGAGACAGAGAGAATGAGAGACAGAAGGATCAGAGGGAGAAGCAGACTCCCTGCCGAGCAGGGAGCCCGATGCGGGACTCGATCCCGGGACTCCAGGATCGTGACCTGAGCCGAAGGCAGTCGCTTAACCAACTGAGCCACCCAGGCGCCCCTAAGAGAAATTTTTTTAAGCGCATAACTGATGTACAGTAAAGCGCACGCATCTTAAGTGTGTGTTGACACTTTCACTAAACGGGTGACTGCTTAACTGTGTATACACCTGTGTGGCCATCACCTAGATTAGGACATAGGGTGTGGGAGGGAAGAAACTGGGAAACTGTTTCCACCTCAAGTGGCTCTGGGGAGAAACAAGTACAGGTGAAGGAACTGAGGATGTAGCGGAAAGACCAGGCAGGTGAATTGTTGGGATTTACGGAGAGAAAACTACAGAAGGGGAAGAGGCGGTTGGTTGGCCCGGGGGCTATTGCCTGTGGATACGCTAGCCGAGGTCATGAGGGTTGGTTTGTTTTGTGGCTCAGTCCTAATCACCGTCCATCCCTGATTTTCCAGCTTGACCCTGATCTCAAATACCTGTCACTTTTTCCCCCCAATTGGGGTAGTTTCCGGGGTTGTTTATTTAGTTGGGTTTTTTGGATCTTATTTTTTTGTTGTTGTTTGGTTTGGTTTGGTTTTCAGTTTACAAATCAGAAGGATGTTTTGTGTCCTCCTTTTTAAAAGGGTTTATGTGTTATCAGAGGAAGTTTAGATGTCCGTTCGCTTTGGACTAAGACATCAGCATGGTTAAATCTATGATGTAATGTGTAATTGCTTCTATAAAATGAGTAAATCTTTGTAATCCTGTCAAAACCCCTATTCCATAAATACAGGGATATTCTGATATAGAAGCTTTTTTTTTTTTTAAAGATTTTATTTATTTATTTGAGAGAGAGAGAATGAGAGAGAACACATGAGAGGGGATAGGGTCAGAGGGCAAAGCAGACTCCCTGCCGAGCAGGGAGCCTGATGCGGGACTCGATCCAGGGACTCCAGGATCATGACCTGAGCCGAAGGCAGTCGCTTAACCAACTGAGCCACCCAGGCGC
>NW_028053880.1:0-8815 GCF_054177405.1 Leptonychotes weddellii
GCTTTTTGTTGTTGCTGTGGTTGTGGTTGTCATTGTTTTGCAGTCTGAAACTTTTTCCAGCTCTACTTTGCCAAGGAGGTGCCAGACTGGGTTGAACCACTGTCAAGAAAATCACTGTCTCTATTACGAGAGAATATAATTAGCTGATTATAATTTTAATTTGTCCTGTTTTAGTACCTCTGTATCTTCCTTGTCTGTGCTGAATACATATTTGAGATTCAAGAAGGCTCTCTCTTTCATAATGGACAAGGCAGTATCAATGCAGACAGCAACAAAGGAAACAGTGGCAATTTTGAAATTATCTCGAGATCCTTGTCATTTTTTCTCTAAGCCATTGTATTTAAATGGAAGAGTTGCAGGCTTTTTGCTCTGCACAGTGTGAAGCGTACAACGACAGGCTACCATTCTAGAAGTGATAAATTCATTCCCTTCCATCTTGCCCAGGTTTCTAGTAACATCCTTATCAGTGTGAGTTTCCTGTTGATTTTTTCTTAAAGGAGAGTAATGTTCCATATTTGATTCATGAGTGTACTGGTGAATTTTCATTGCTTCTTCAGTTTGTTCATTCAAACATTTCACAACCTTTATTAATATGAGAGAGCTATTCTTTTCATCCTCCCTATTTTACAGATAAACTGACATTCAGAGAAGTGAAACTAACATGCTCAAGGCCACACAGCTAGTGGGAAACAAGGTTTGGATTTGAAACCCATCTGCCTCCTCTCTCCAAAGTGCAACCACCACACTGGATGGTGCATTCTCAAAGCAACTGGTTTTACGGAAGCAAACCTTTATTTTTCTTCATTTTGCAAAAGAGTTTTTATTAACCTTAGTGAAAAGTTGGGATCACAGAGTGATTTTTAAAAATTTTTTAATTTTTAATTCTTAATTTTTAAAAAAGATTTTATTTATTTATTTGACAGAGAGAGACAGACAGCGAGAGAAGGAACAAAAGCAGGGCGAGCGGGAGAGGGAGAAGCAGGCTTCCTGCTGAGCAGGGAGCCTGATGTGGGCCTCTATCCCAGGACCCTGGGATCATGACCTGAGCCGAAAGCAGACACTTAATGACTGAGCCACCCAGGCGCCCCACAGAGTGATTTTAATGAAAAATAGTTTTATTACTTTCAAATGTTATACAAATGATCAACTGAGATATAATAGAGTGCAAATGATGAACATGAGGGGAGCTAACAAAAAAATTACAATTCATAATAAGCCTGCAGAACGTGAGCATGTATCATAAACATAAAAGACCTTTAACATTACAATAATTAATTGCTGAACTCAGAAGTTGCTGAAGCATGAAAGGAATACTTAATTTAAGAGCCCTGAATTTTTAAAAAAGGATACTGATTTAAAATAAATTTCCCTTACTGAGATCCCCAAAATTTTCAGTAGCAGAGGTAATTTCAAACTATATACTCAAGAAAGACCACAAACACTGTTATTTGCCTTTACATCAAAATCTGCATGAGTAGGACTCAAATAAAGCATTTCTTGGATCCATGGTAATCTTCCCTGGTTAGATCTGCAGTGGAACAATGGGGTACCATGCATACTCTCCCAGTCTGTTTTCTGTGGCTTATATCAGATTTCAAGATTCAGATTCCAACTACATACACTCAACCATACTTTGAAAATTGGTTACTGGTAGAAGGGAACCTATGGTTTTGGAGTTGAGACCTGCCATGGAGTCCAACTCTGTTACTTCCTGGCTGTGCAAATTTGGGCACATCTTTAAACTCACTGGGCTTCAGCTTCTTAATTGGGCACGTTAAGATACTAATGATAATGTCCATATCATAGGGCTATTTGGATGATTTGAGCATTGAATATAAAATGTCTACTATGACAATTTGCACATTAAATAGTGCTGAGTTAATGGAGTCTATTACTACAATTGAGCCATACGATCCAAACCCTTTACTTTAAAGATGAGGAACTAAAGTATCAGGAGGTTAAAATGACTTGCCCAAATCCACCTGGCTATCCAGTGATCCAGATGGTGTAAAAGCAGAATCAAGTTGTCTTGCTTCCAACCGCAACACCTCATCAAACATTATGTTAACACTGAAGAACACCTCCTCCTATGGATCCATTGTAAAAACTCTTCATGTGGAACGTATCAGTCTAGAAAAGCATTGCCTATAGAGGACATGCTGTAGGCCGGCAAAGTCATGAATGCCCTGAATTTCCTAAAATTGCTACTGTCTGAGATTTTGGAGGAAAAGACCTGGGCCCCCATTCCTATGTCTTTAAACAGAACTCTCTCTATGACAGGTGGTCAGCCCCCAGATGTGTCAAATTTTTGGTCCTCTGTATCCTTCACAATAAACATCCCTAATGTGACTACCCAACCTGCTCCTGATCATGACCTTTGGCTTTGAGTTCTGTTGCTTGCTCTGACCCTTTTAATTTAAAATTCTCCCAAGGTCCTTTCCTCAACTCCTCTCCTTTGCTACTCTTTTAACATGCCTCCCTGCACTCCATCAGCCTTTGACCTCTTCATGGCAAGCACTCAGTGCCACCAGCTACCTAAGTATTCTATGTGACCTGTGGCCTTGATGGGTTTTCTCCTATTCAACAGCAAGTTGAGAACCATAAAAGGCAGTCCTATTTCAAACAGAAGGTACTTCCCAAACTCATCACCCCCAGGAGATAATATAGATTTATATGGAATTTAACACCTGCTTACTATAAGCAAATGTGTTAAATTCATTAAGCCTAGAACCTTCATTAAATATCTCAGGAAAAATCAACTCCCAATCTTCCCTTAATAGAGAGAAATTTGCCCCAAAGACTTAGTCAATTCTAGTCCTCTGGCATCTTCTCTGGAATCTCTTATGAAAACACAACAGAACAACAATAATAGCAGAAGTCTAAGTGGAAATCAAACTGACCATGCCTTGTCTGTAATGCTGCCCACTGACATTTGTAGAAATTGACTCCGGTATTTTGAAATATCCTTTTCCTTGAGTAGTACATGGCTTTCTAGTTTTTGATGCAGCTTTGTTTATTTGTTCTGCTATCTTTTTTGTGACATGGCTTTTCAGTGTTCAAAGGGAGACTACATTGCCCACAAAAGCAGCACCCTATCCTTAGGATGACTATAACATTTATAGGGAGTTTGGGGCTGCCATGTAATAGAAAAACCAACTCAACCTGACTCAAACAGTGAATATTTAGTTCACATAAGAAGCTTAGAATGGTTTTTCAGACACTGGACAACAGTCGACACAGGACATACATTATCCTCAGAGAAGGGCCACAGACAAAAGCCTTCTGATTGCCCTGTCTCACTGGGAGAGTTTCTTGATGGTGGTAGAGGAGAGGAGGGCAGCATTCCTGAGTTGAGGTGACAAAGACAGAACTATCCCCAGAGATCAGACAGGGCCAGGAATCCTATATGTTTCTATCAGCCAGAAGTATGGTAACTTTGCAATACACCAGGCATTGAACAGCGTCCTCAGAAAGGTATTGCTTCAGTAGAGGAGATAAATTACCCATAGACTGGGGCTGTCTGGGACCCACCTAATTTAAAAACAAGCTTCTGAAGCAGAGGTCAGCAAACATTTCTTGTAAAGAGCCAGATAGTAAATATTTTAGGCCCTGCAGGTTCTGTCTTAATTACTCAAGTTTGCTGCTGTCATGCATAAGCAGCCACAGGCCATACATAAATGAATGGATGTAGCTGGTGACAGTATTTCATTAAAACTTCATTTACATAAACAAAAAAATGGGCTGGATTCTGAATGTAGTTTGCTGATCCCTGCTCTAAACCATCAAAATTGTTTCCAAATAATTTAACTGCATCCCAGAACAAGGCTTTCAGACACCTAAAGGAATTAAAAAATGACAGCACCCAACAACATAAAATTCACCATGCCTGTCATCCAATAAAAAATTATCAGGCATGCAAGGAAACAAAGAACTATTACCCATAATAATGAGAAAAATCAATCAATAAGAACATACCCTAGAAAGAAACACACAATCAAATTAGTAGATAAAGAATTAAAACAGCTGTTATCAACATATACCAGTTATTTGAGAAGATAGGAAAGTGTAAGCATGATAAGGAGAGACATGGAAGATATCAAGAAGACCCAAAACAAAAATTTTGGAGATGAAAAATGCTTCAAAACTCATTTTATGAGAGACAAATATTACCCTGATTTCAAAACCAGACAAGGACACAAGAAAAAAAAATTATAGGCAATATCCCTAATGATCATAGATGCAAAAAGCCTCAACAAAATATTAGCAAACTGAATTCAGCAATATATTAAAATGATCATACATCATGATCATCATCCATGGGATTTATTCCAGGGATGCAAGGAAGGTTCAACATTCACAAATCAATGTGATACACCACAATAACAAAATGAAAGATAAATATCATATGACCATCTCAATAAATATGGGAAAAGCATTTGATAAAATTCATTATCAATTTTTGATTAAAAACTCTGAACAAAGTAGGTATAGATGGAATATACTTCAACATAATAAAGGCCATATATGACAAGCTCACAGCTAACATCATACTTGATGATGAGAAGCTGAGATATTTTCCTCTAAGGTCAGAAACAAGAGAAGGATTCCCACTCTCATCATTTTACTCAACAGAGTATTGGAAATTCTAGCCACAGGAATTAGGAACAAAAAAGAAATAAAGACATCCAAATTGGAAAAGAAGTACTACATTCAGGATATGATTTTATATATCAAAAACCCTAAAGACTCTACCAAAAACATTTCAGGGTATGATTTTATATATAGAAAACCCTAAAGACTCTTTCAGGATATGATGTTTTATATAGAAAACCCTAAGACTCTACCCAAAAACTGTTAGAACTAATAAACTAGTAAATTTCAGGATACAAAATCAATATACAAAAAACTATTGCATTTCTTTTTTTAAAATTATTTATTTGAGAGAGTGTGAGAGAGAGAGAAGGAGCAGGCGGAGGGGCAGAGGGTGAGGGATAAGCAGACTCCCCACTGAGCAGGATGTCAGATGTGGGGCTCAATCCTGGGACTCCAGGATCATGAGATGAGCAGAAGGCAGATGCTTAAACAACTGAGCCACCCAGGCACCCCATCTATTGCATTTCTATACACTCATGGATGAACTTTCAGAAAGAGAAATTAAGAAAGTAACAAAGGAGGTAAAAGATGCTGAAAATTATAAGACATTGATGGAGGTAAAAGATGCTGAAAATTATAAGACATTGATAAAAGAAATTGAAAACACAAATATTATGGATATTCCATGCTCCTGGATTGGAAGAATAAATATTGTTAAATGTCCACACTATAAAAAAGCAATCTACGGATCCAATGCAATCCCTAACAAAATTCCAATGGCATTTTCACAGCAATAGAAAAAACAGTCCTAAAATTTGTAAGCAACTACTAAAGACCCCGATTTGTCAAAGCAATCTTAAGAAAGAAAAAGGAAGTCAGAGGCATGTCACTCCCTTATTTCAAACTGTATTGCAAAGCTATAGTACTGAAAACAGTATATTAGCATAAAAATAGACACACAGGTCATAAAACAGAATAGAGAGCCCAGAAATAAACCCACAAATATATGGTCAATTAATTCACAACAAAAGAGGCAAGAAAATACAACAAAGCATAGTGTCTTCAAAAAATGGTGTTGGAAAATGGTACAGCTACATGGAAAAAAGTGAAACTAGACCACTATCTTACATTATACCTAAAAATTAACTCAAAATGGATTAAATAATTGAATGTAAGACATGAAACTGCAAAACTACTAGAAGAAAACATAGGTGGTAAGCTCCTTGATGTTGGTCTTGACAATGATATTTTTGGATGTGACTCCAAAAGCAGATGCAACAAAAGCAAAAAAAAAAAAGTGGGACTATATCAAACTAAAAGCTTCTGCATAGCAAAAGAAATCACTAACAAAATGAAAAGCACCCTATTAAAAGAGAGAAAACATTTTCAAATCATTTATCTGATAAGGGGTTACTACCCAAAATATATAAAGAATTCGTACAACTCAACAGCAGAAAAACCCCAATCTGATTTAAAAATGGACAGAGGATGTGAACATTGTTCCAAAGAAGACATGTAGATGACCAAAAGGCATATGAAAAGTTGCTAAACATTACTAATCATCAGAGTAATGCAAATCAAAAGTACAATGAGATATCACCTGATATCTGTCAGACTGGCTATCATTGAAAAGAAATAACAATGGCAAGCATGTGGGAAAAAAAAGAGAACCCTTATGCACTGTTGCTGGGAATGTAAATTTGTTCAGCTACTATGAAAAGCAATATAGAGGTTCCTTGAAAACTTAAAAATAGAACTACCATATGATCCAGCAATTCCACTTCTTGGTAATTATCTGAAGAAAATTAAAAAACTCGGACTCAAAAATATATATGAACCACCATGTTCACTGCAGCATTATTTAGAATAGCTAAGATATGAAAGAGCCTAAGTGTTCATTGATAGATGAATGGATAAATAAGGTATGATATATATTTATTATATATATAAAGAAGACATGATACATATAATTATTATATATAAAGAAGATATATCTTCTTTATATATATATCACATCTATTATATATAATATATAATTATATATTATATATATAATGGAATACTATTCATGGCTGAATAGTATTATATATATATTCCATTATATATATAATGGAATACTATTCAGCCATGAAAAAGAAGGAAATCTTGTCATTTGCAACAACTTCAATGGACTTTGAGGACATTATGCTCAGTGAAATAAGTCAGAGAAACGCAAATACTGTATGATCTCACATATGTAGAATTTAAATGTAAAAGACAAATCAATCAAATAAAATGAAACAAAGCAAATCCCTGCCATGCCCCCCCCACGCAGCCAAAAAAATCCCCCAACAACACTAAGCTCATAGATACAGAGAACAGAATGGTGGTTGTTAGAGGGGAGGGGGAGAGGGAGGAAAAATGAGTGAAGGGAGTCAAAAGGTACAAACTTAATGTTATAAAATAAATAAGTCATGGAGATATAATATACAGCATGGTGACTATAGTTAAGACTGTATTACATATTTGAAAGTTGCTAGGAGAGTAAATTTTAAAAGTCTTCATCACAAGAAAAAAATTTTTGTAACTATGTATGGTGACAGATCACTAGACTTATTGTGGTGGTCATTTTGCAATGTATACAAATATCAAATCATTACGGTGTACACCTGAAACTAATATAATGTTATACATCATTTATACCTTAATTTAAAAAAATACACTGGGGGTGCCTGGGTGGCTCAGTCGGTTAAGCATTGGGATCTTGGTTTCAGCTCAGGTCATGATCCCAGGGTCCTGGGATCGAGCCCCAAGACTGGCTCCAAGCTCAGCAGGGAGTTTGCTTGGGATTCTCTCTCCTCCTTCTTCCCCTCCTGCTCATGTTCTCCCTCTCTCTCAAATAAATAAAATCTGAAAAAAAGTAACCGTTAACTCAGGATTCTATATCAAATGACAATATATTCCCAAAACAAAGGTGAACCAAAGATTTTCAAACACAAATGATGGCATAGAAAAGTACAGCATAAGGGATACAGTTAATAATGTTGTAATAATGTGTGGTGACAGATGGTAGCTACACTTACGGTGAACACTGCACTTATAGAATTGTGGAATCACTATGTTGTACACCTGAAACTAATATAATATTGTATGTCAACTATACTTCAATAATAAAAATTTGAAAAATGCAAATGATGGCAGAATTTATCACCAGCAGACACTACCACATGAAAAGTTAAAATAAGTACTTTAAGCAGGAAATAAAATGATGCCAGATGGAAATTTGAATTTATATAAGAAATATGTGAGTAACTGTAAAATATTTTTTCTTATTTTAAAAATCTCTCCTAAAACATTACATTTAGAAAGTACAAATAATGTTGTATTGTGGGGTTTACAGCGCATATAGAATAAAATATATGACAAGGTATGGGAGGCGGAGCAAGATGGAAGAGGAGTAGGAGACCTGGATTTCGTCTGGTCTCAGGAATTCAGCTGGATACGGATCGAACCATTCTGAACACCTACAAACTCAACAGGAGATAGAAGAAAAGAATAGCAACAACTCTCTGAACAGAAAAGCAACCACTTTCTGGAAGGTCTTTTCTGATTTGTTTAGAGTATATTTTCTGAGGACGTCGTTACTCTGTTAGCATTTTATTCTCTCATTCACTTATTCTCCTCTGGACAAAATGACAAGGCGGAAAAAATCACCTGAACAAAAAGAACAAGAGGTAGTACTGACTGCAAGGGACTTACTCAATACAGACATTAGTACGATGTCGGATCTAGAGATGAGAATCCACTTCAAAGATACTACATGGGCTTGAAAAAAACATGGAAGTTATTAGAGAAATGCTTTCTGGAGAAATAAAAGAACTAAAATCTAACCAAGTCGAAATCAAAAAAGATATTAATGAGGTGCAATCAAATATGGGGGCACTAACTGCTAGGATAAATGAGGCAGAAGAGAGAATCAGTGATATAGAAGACAAAATGATGAAAAATAAAGAAGTTGAGAAAAAGAAATAAACAACAATTGGATCACGAGGGCAGAATTCAAGACATAAGCAATACAATAAGACGAACATTAGAATACTTGGGATCCCAGAAGAAGAAGAAAGAGAGAGGGGCAGAAGGTATATTGGAGCAAATTATAGCAGAGAACTTCCCTAATTTGGGGAAGGAAACGGGCATCAAAATCCAGGAGGCACAGGGAACCCCTCTCAAAATCAATAAAAAT
>NW_028053881.1:0-399 GCF_054177405.1 Leptonychotes weddellii
AGTAGAATAAGAGCCCTGGGTTTGGATTCTAGGACCCATGACAGTATTAAAATAGCCCTGGAGTTACATTTAGTGACTTTCTGGGATTTGCGATATAAAGTGCCTAACTAGCACATTCTATGAGGGTTCCAAGTTGCTAGCTTAGGAAGGGCAGAATAATGCAATTGAATGAGCATTATTTTATTTTATTTATTTATTTATTTTTAAAGATTTTATTTTATTTATTTGACAGAGAGAGAGAGAGACAGCTAGAGAGGGAACACAAGCAGGGGGAGTGGGAGAGGGAGAAGCAGGCTCCCGGCCGAGCAGAGAGCCCGATGCGGGGCTCGATCCCAGGACCCTGGGATCATGACCTGAGCCGAAGGCAGACGCTTAACGACTGAGCCACCCAGGTGCCCC
>NW_028053882.1:0-399 GCF_054177405.1 Leptonychotes weddellii
TTTAATAAATAAATAAAATCTTTCAAAAAAAAGCAGGTGGAAAATACTTTTTTTGAAGTCTTTACTTATTTGAGAGAGAGTGAGCAAGAGAGAGAGAGAGAGAGCACAGTCTCTCTCTAAGTAAAATAAAGCCTTAAAAAAAAAATACTGATGCAGGTGCTACAACTGATTTCACCAATTAGAAATTCTACTTTATTTTATTTTTTTTTTTTAGATTTTATTTATTTTTTTGACAGAGAGAGATATAGCGAGAGCAGGAACACAAGCAGGGGGAGCGGGACAGGGAGAAGCAGGCTTCCCGCAGAGCAGGGAGCCCGATGTGGGACTCGATCCCAGGACCCTGGGATCATGACCTGAGCCGAAGGCAGACGCTTAACGACTGAGCCACCCAGGCGCCCT
>NW_028053883.1:0-399 GCF_054177405.1 Leptonychotes weddellii
CCCCTTCTCCTCACACCCCAGAGCGTTGGTTTGCTGGGTACGGGGAATCGGGGAAGGTAGACGGGCATCAAAGTGTGGTGTTGGGCTTTCTTCCTCATCCATGTGCCTTTTTTTTTTTTTTCAGAGTATTTTGGCCATTGCCATGTACTGCTGGGCACTTTCGAAAAGGTGAGTAACTTCACAGGGCCTCACTTTATTACTTTTTTTTTTTTTAAAGATTTTATTTATTTTTTAGAGAGCGAGCGAGAGAGAAACAGCATGAGAGGGGAGAGGGTCAGAGGGAGAAGCAGGCTCCCCGCTGAGCCGGGAGCCCGATGTGGGACTCGATCCCAGGACCCCGGGATCATGACCTGAGCCGAAGGCAGACGCTTAACCATCTGAGCCACCCAGGCGCCCCTC
>NW_028053884.1:0-399 GCF_054177405.1 Leptonychotes weddellii
GGGAGGGGGGTGGGAGGATGGGTTGGCCTGGTGGTGGGTGTTGAGGAGGGCACGTTCTGCATGGAGCACTGGGTGTTGTGCACGAACAATGAATCATGGAACACTTCATCTAGAACTAATGATGTAATGTATGGGGATTAACATAAGAATAAAAAAAAAAAAGAATTTCTATTTATCAGAAATAGAATATAGAAAAAGCCAACCATAGATTGGGGCATTATATATAAAATATCACTACTGTCTCTATAAATCACATGAGGAAAAGGATTATATAAGAACTTCTACAAATCAATAAGAAAGACTGACCACCTAATATTTTTTAAAACGACTAAAGCCTGAGACAAGCACTTTAGAAAATAGGATATTCAAGTGGTCAATAAATACTTTAAAAATACTCAG
>NW_028053885.1:0-399 GCF_054177405.1 Leptonychotes weddellii
CTTTCTGTTGTCCTGCAATGCCATGGATTTTCTTTACTGTCCGTCCTGATGTTTAGAATGATGTAGAGCCGGCTGGAGTGCTCTGTCTACCACCCTAACCTAAGCCCCTCTTTCTCTCTCTATTTTTATAATAACAGCTTTCACTTTATAGTCTGTCTAGTGATGGTGCCAGGTTGTTTCTCTCACCCTAAGCATCTTCCTCACCAGAAGTAGTACATTTCGTGATGGACGAGTCACCATCACATCTGCAACAGAGAAAAGTGAGAAGTGCTCACAAAAAATATTCCTCCCACATCCCAAACAATGAAACAGAAAAATCAAGGCATGGTTTCATTTCAAAATTTCGATTGAAATTGTGAAATGCACCAGGTATTCACCTTCCAGATATCCTTTGAACTC
>NW_028053886.1:0-399 GCF_054177405.1 Leptonychotes weddellii
AGGCGCCTGGGTGGCTCAGTCGTTAAGCGTCTGCCTTCGGCTCAGGTCATGATCCCAGGGTCCTGGGATCGAGTCCCACATCGGGCTCCCTCCTCGGGGGGAAGCCTGCTTCTCCCTCTCCCCCTCCCGCTGCTTGTGTTCCTGCTCTCGCTATCTCTGTCTCTGTCAAATAAATAAATAAAATCTTTAAAAAAAAAAACAACAATTCTGGATTTTCTGTCCTGAAGGTTTCACTCAGGAGTCAGTGTATGGCTGGGGAAACTATATTTAAAAAACCTCCCTGGAGGATTCTGTGTCTGGCCCATGACCTGGCTTTTGGAACCACAGGTCTAAACTTCCAACTCCCAGCTGAAAAAGAAACATCCTGTGTTTTCTTCCCTTGGGCTTTGCCATGGGCAC
>NW_028053887.1:0-399 GCF_054177405.1 Leptonychotes weddellii
ATCAGAGATAACTGGACATCCCAGGCCACTCTGGGGGCTGTGTCCATGCTGCTGACCAGCCAGAAGCCACTCCTTCCGCTCAGTGCGAAGGTGAGGGTAACCGCCCTGCCACATTAGACACTGGGACCCTGTGCCTTGCCCTCTGGCTTAGAAGTTCTTAGAATGTTTTTACTCTGGAAGAAATTCCTTTTCTTTTTTTCTTTTTTTTTAAAGATTTTATTTATTTATTTGACAGAGAGAGACACAGCGAGAGAGGGAACACCAGCAGGGGGAGGGGGAGAGGGAGAAGCAGGCTCCCCGCAGAGCAGGGAGCCCGATGTGGGACTCGATCCCAGGACCCTGGGATCATGACCTGAGCCGAAGGCAGTCGCTTAACCAACTGAGCCACCCAGGCGCCCA
>NW_028053888.1:0-399 GCF_054177405.1 Leptonychotes weddellii
CAGAGGAGGTTAGACCTGATGCTGCAGGGGGTGAGCAGCCTGAATCTCAGTCTTCTGTTGTCAACTGAGTTATAACTGGCCTTAAAGGAGATCATTTGAAAGCCAGTGTTCAATCCCAAATGTACCCCTTTCCCAAAAAAGTCTGATTTTTAGTCAAAATGGATTTTTTTCCTTCAGATTTTGTGGTAAAATTAACCCTATTTTTTTTTTTGCATGACAAAGTCTTTACTTTCAAGTGATTATCAGTACACCAAGTAAGAACATGTATACAAGTTCTTGAATTCTATCATCTAATAATTTTGATTAAGAGAAACTAAGAGCAGCCCGAACAATATATACTAGTATTCGCTGTTCCACCCTTAGCCGAAAGGACGACTTAAGGCCGGCTGCTGCTTCACA
>NW_028053889.1:0-399 GCF_054177405.1 Leptonychotes weddellii
ACTTATCTATTTGAGACAGAGAGAGAGAGAGAGAATAAGGGGGAGGGGCAGAAGGAGAGGGAGAAAGAGAATCTCAAACAGACTCCCTGCTGAGCATGTAGCCCAATGCAGGGCTGGATCTCAAGACCCTGAGATCATGACCTGAGCCAAAACCAAGAGTTGGACGTCCAACTGACTGAGCCACCCACGTGCCCCCCTGACCTTTGCATTTTTGATGTTCTCTTTTATTTTATTTTTTTAAAGATTTTATATATTTATTTGACAGGGAGAAAGGGCGGGCACAAGCAGGGGGAGCAGCAGGCAGAGGGAGAGGGAGAAGCAGGCTTCCCGCTGAGCAGGGAGCCCGATGCAGGACTCAGTCCCAGGGCCCTGGGATCGTGACCTGAGCCGAAGGCAGAT
>NW_028053890.1:0-399 GCF_054177405.1 Leptonychotes weddellii
AGTCGAGGTCGGCTAAAGCATAGGATGCATGTCAGGTAGTGGCCAGAGGTAAGGCCTGAAAAGGTGGCCTGGGTCTGGCTTTGGAAAACCGTGACTGCTCCACTCTGGAGATTTGTGTGGTTTAAGAGGAGAGTGACACAGTCAGCTCTGGGCCTCAGAAAGCAAGCCAGCGTGGAGCTTTGCTCACGAACCCACTTGCAGAATTTCTTGGCATTCTGCTTTGCGTTGCAGTGGAATCTGGGTGCTGGGAATTCAGAACCCGGGTAACATCTGATTGCCTGACAAGTTAGGTCAGCATTTCTCATCATCTGCTCTCCAATCTTTGTCAGAGTCACTTGGGGAACTTGTCAGACGTGAAGGTTTCTCGAGCCCCAACGCAGATCTTCTGAATCAGACCAG
>NW_028053891.1:0-8814 GCF_054177405.1 Leptonychotes weddellii
ATGTATTATTTGTTTCAGAGGTACCGGTCTGTGATTCATAAGTCTTACACAATTCACAGCGCTCACCATAGCACATACCCTCCCCAATGTCCATCACCCAGCCACCCCATCCCTCCCACCCCCCACCACTCCAGCAACCCTCAGTTTCTTAACCTATCTTCTACCCACTCCTGCCCCAGGAGAACTAATATTTTGTGTCTCTGTGACAGCAAAGCTTTGTGTCTGCACTATGGCACTCATAAATCTCGAATGAAATCATTGATCTGTATGTGTGTCCCTACTGGAGTGCGTTTCTTACGGCTGCATAGTGCTAGGACCCAACTTGGTGCCTGACACTTAATCAAATGTCAATGAATCATTAATGAATTAGTATACACTATATATTTTTTTCAGAATCTAGTTTAGTAAAATGAATAAAATACTAACAAAAGAAACCACTGTCTTTTTGTTTCATGATGCTTTAAAATCCCACTGCCGACCTTTACAGAAAAAATTCCATTTCGTTTGTCCTACCTATGTATTTTCTGGTTTTTTGTTTTGTTTTGTTTTGTTTTTAAAGATTTTGTTCTTAAGTAGTCTCTACACCCAAGGTGGGGTCTGAAGTTAAAATCCCAAGATCAAGAGTCACATGCTCTAATGACTGAGCCAGCCGGGCACCCCTCTTTCTAGCTGTTTTTGTTTTTGCTGAATAACCATGGGAAATAAATGTCACTGATGCGTTATTTTGTTCAAAATAAATTTTTTTAGATTATAAAAATAATGCATGCTTATTGAACAATACAAAACAAAATATTAAAACGGTAGAAAGTGCATGAAATGGAATGTGAATAAAGTATGTCATTTTCCTACCAAAAAGTAAACAGCTATTAACAGATGTGGAGACAACTGTAATTAACAGATATACACAAGCTCACACACGTGCACACACACACATAGTGAAAATTAGGAAATGAAAATATAGCCATTGAAATAAAAACTCACGGGGTGCCTGGGTGGCTCAGTTGGTTAAGCGTCTGCCTTCAGCTCAGGTCATGATCCCAGGATCCTGGGATCGAGCCCTGCATTGGGCTCCCTGCTCAGCGGGGAGCCTGCTTCTCCCTCTCCCTCTGCCTGCCTCTCTGCCTACTTGTGCTCTCTCTCTATCTCTCTGTCAAATAAATAAATAAAATCCTTAAAAAATAAAAAAATAAAGTAAAAAAAAAAGACTCGGGACGCCTGGGTGGCTCAGACGGTTAAGTGTCTCTCTTTAGCTTGGGTTGTGATCCTGGAATCCTGGGATCCAGTCCTGCATGGGGCTCCTTGCTCAGCAGAGAGTCTGCTTCTCCCTCTGCTCCTTCCCCCGCTCGCTCGCTCTCTCTCTCTCAAATAAATAAATAAAATTGTAAAAAAGTAAATAAAAACTCAATAGATATACTGGCTTTCTGGTTAAATGTAGGAAATTGAACACACATTTACCTCTATCCCTTATAAAACCCTACTAAAATGGAAATTGAAAGACTATTTTTAAAGGTAAAAACATATAAGACAGAGAATGGGATGAGAGATGACAGAAAAGGACATTTTATGGGCTCCTGGATGGCTCAGTTGGTTAAGTGTCTGCCTTCAGCTCAGGTCATGATCTTGGGGTCCTGGGATCGAGTCCTGCATCAGTCTCCCTGCCCAGTGGAAAGCCTGCTTCTCCCTCTCCCTCTGCCCTACCCCTTCCTCTGCCCCTCTGCTCTGCTTGCTCTCTTGCTTTCTCTCTCAAATAAATAAATAAAATCTTAAAAAAAAAAAAAGAGAGAAGAAAAGAAAAGGACATTTTATTTATTTATTTATTTATTTTAAAGATTTTTATTTATTTATTTGAGAGAGAGAGAGCACATGAGAGGGGGGGAGGGTCGGGAGGGTCAGAGGGAGAAGCAGACTCCCCGCCGAGCAGGGAGCCCGACGCGGGACTCGATCCCGGGACTCCAGGATCATGACCTGAGCCGAAGGCAGTCGCTTAACCAACTGAGCCACCCAGGCGCCCAGAAAAGGACATTTTAGATGGTGAACAATGCTTACATGAGTGGAAACTGACCTAAAACACCCAAAAGCTGGAACCTAAGCTGGTACTGCTGCAAGTCCCCAAAGAACATGCTTGCTGTGTGCAACCCCACACAGGCTCAGGGTCTGAGCTACCAGCTACCTCCACAGCTGAAGCCGCAGTGGGGCTGAAGTGAGAGTCCAAGACCCCTCCCCATCATGGCAGAAGACTATGGCTAAGAACCAGGGGGACTTTGAACTTGAGATACCAAGCAGAGCTAAAAAAAAGAATGGTGATATAAGCATACATCTATATATATCTATACACACACACACACACACACATATATATATATATATTTTTTTTTTTTTTTTAAGGGAGGAGGTTAAACATCTGTGCAGTTAACAGTGACATGTCCCGCTCCCTCTCCGTACTTGGAGCCCGAGCTCTGCAAGTGGTGTCATATACCCCAGGCAAGAAATGAAAGAATTCTCAGGAATCGCTGAAAATACCTCAAGACACTGATACCAGGGCATTTCACAACTGAGTGAGTCAAAGAGAACATGCTTTATTCAAGTCTGCAAACAACAGAAAAACTTACTCATCAGCGGATGTTCCAATCTGCCTTGCTCTTAAATATGAGCAGGCAGTCAAAGGTCACCGGATATTCAAGGGGGTAACATGAAAGACAGAGACCACAGCAAAAAAGGAACTTGGAAGAAACAGAGACAGTGCAGGAAGAAGAAAATATCAGCAATAGCAAATCTATAACTAATATTCTCAAAGATATAAAGGAAAGTATTGCACTCGTGAAGTAAGAACAGCACACTATAAAAAAGGAACATTCAACAAATGCTTAGAAATTAAAAGAAAAAAAGACAATAAAAATAACAGTAGACGTTCTGGCAAATAAACTAAATAAAATCAAGGAGGTCTTCCAGGAAGTAGAACAAAAACGTAAAGAGATGGAGTGCAGCAGAGAACAGATAAGAAAATCAGACAAGCAGTCCAGGAAACCCCGCATTAAACTGTGGCCATCCTAGAAACAAAGGACACAGAAAATGTAAGAGAAGAAATCTTCAAGAAAGTATTACGCTATTTCTCCCAGAACTGAGGAACACACGTCTCCAGATTGAAAAGTCTCCCTTAAGTGAGCAGCATAATGAAAGAAAACCCACCCAAACCATTGCATATGGCTATGAATTTTAGAACAGCAGGATTAAAGAGAAGATTCTAAACATATGCACACAAAGTTATAAAATAGGTCATATAAGAGGACAGGGAATAAACGAGACACTGATCTTCTCAATAGCAACCTGAAAGACTCCAATGGAACTTCAAGATGCTGCATGGAAGTCACTGGTCAAGGACCCTACCATCAAGCAATCAAGCGTAAGGATGAGAAAAATATAGTTAGATCTGAAAGTGTTTGAAATTTCACCTCCTCTTTCTTTCTTTGAAAGCCACTAGGGTAGAAGGTGTGCCAAAATGAGGTAATAAACCAAGAAAGAGGAAGTTATGGAGTTAGAAACAATTGAGCCTGCCCGGGAGGGATGCAAAGGCAGTCCCCGAGGTGATGATTAAGCAAGATTCTGGGATGGTGACGTACCAAGGACCACAGGGTGACAGTCCACGCTGATGGCTGGTACTCCATGTTTGAATTTACAGAGAAGAGTCATCTTCTAGCAGAGGTCTGAGGGGACAAATCTGTGGCCGATACAGATACTTTCTTTTTTGGTTTTATCAAAGTAGCACAAAGCTACACATGGATAGTTAATTAAAAACATCACTTCTCTCTTCTCATCCTACATGGTCTGCCAGAGGCAGCCATTTACTTTCTTTCTTTTTTTTTTCTTTTTTCTTTTTCTTTTTCTTTTTCTTTCTTTCTTTCTTTTTCTTTCGGATTTATTTATTTATTTGAGAGAGAGAGAATGCACGTGTGAGTGTGTGGGGAGGGGCAGAGGGAGAGAGAGAGAGAATCTCAAGCAGACTCCAGGCTGAGTGTGAAGCTGGACTCAGAGCTCGATCTCCACCCTGAGATCATGACCTGAGCCCAAATCAAGAGTCAGACACTTGGGATTCCTGGGTGGCTCCGTTATTGGGTGTCTCCCTTGGCCCAGGTTGTGATCCCGGCTTCCTGGGATTGAGCCCCGTGTTGGGCTCCCTTCAGGGAGCCTGCTTCTCTCTCTCCCTCTGCTGCTCCCCATGCTTGTGCTCTCTCTTTCTCTCTTTGTGTCTCTGTCTCTATCAAATAAATAAAATCTTAAAAAAAAAAAAAAGTCAGATGCTTAACTGACTGAGCCACCCAGGCACCCAGCCATTTTAAGTCTCTCAGCTGTTTCCTCTGCTATTTAATTCTGCGTTGCCAACAAAATAAGATAACAAAACCCTGACAGAACAAAACCCTGATTATTTTGCTGTTTCTTAATTACTCAGCTTTAGGTATTATCTGTTCATTTTCCGATAAGAAAATTCTCTGTTCCTCTCCTATCCTCCTAACATAATTACATGATAAATTTTAAAAAATATTTTATTTATTTATTTGAGAGAGTGAGAGAGAGCACAAGATGGGGGAAAGTCAGAGGGAGAAGCAGACTCCCTGCTGAGCAGGGAGCCCGATGGGGGACTCGATCCCAGGACTCCAGGATCATGAGCCGAGCCGAAGGCAGCCACTTAACCAACTGAGCCACCCAGGCGCCCCACATGATAATTTTTTTATCCATCCGTATTCACTATTAATATTTTTATGGCTATATAAACATTATTCATAGATATCATTGCATCTCCTTTTTTTTTTTTAAAGGTTTTATTTATTTATTAGAGAGAGAGAGACGGCGAGAGAGGGAACACAAGCAGGGGGAGTGCTCCCCGCGGAGCAGGGCCCGGCCGTGGGGCTCGATCCCAGGATCCTGGGATCATGACCTAAGCCAAAGGCAGACACTTAACGACTGAGCCACCCAGGTGCCCCTGCCTCTCCTTTCTTTCATACTTATTTCTACAATTAATAATTGCCTTCTTTTATTTGTTTATTTTTTATTTTTTAATTAGAGAAAGAGAGGGATTGAGGTTTTTAAGACAATTAGGGAAATTTTGATTGTAAACTAGGTATTGGGTATTAATTTTGTTCAGCATGAATGGCACTGTGGTTATATATAAGAAAATATCTATATTTTTTATTTTATTTTATTTTTTAAAAGATTTTATTTATTTGACAGGGAGAGATACAGCGAGAGAGGGAACACAAGCAGGGGGAGTGGGAGAGGGAGAAGCAGGCTTCGTGCCGAGCAGGGAGCCTGATGCGGGGCTCGATCCTAGGACCCTGGGATCATGACCCGAGCCGAAAGCAGACGCTTAATGACTGAACCACCCAGGCGCCCCAGAAAATATCTGTATTTTTTAGAGATGTATATGAAAATATTTAGAGGTAATGTGGTATAATATTTGGGATTTGTTTAAAATAGTCGGCAAAGAGGAAAAGGGGATATACAAAGCAAGTGTGGCAAAATCTGATAATTGTTGAATCTGGGTGAACGGTACATAAAAGCTCAATTCTCTCTACTTTTGTGTATATTTGAAATTTTTCCTAATTAAAGTTTAGTGTCTTGGGGCACTTGGGTGGCTCAGTTGGTTAAGCACCTGACTCTTGATTTTGGCTCAGGTCGTGATCTCAGGGTCGTAGGATCTAGCTCCACATCAGGCTCTGTGCTCAGCGCAGAGTCTGTGTGGGATTCTCTCCCTCTCCCTCTGCCCCCCACCGCTCTCAAATAAATAAATAAATAAATAAATAAATAAATAAATAAAATCTTTTTTTTTAAAGGTGTCTCTTCATAGGGTTTCAGTAGAACCACACTTAACAGAAGCTCATCAATAAAGTTTAGAATTGCAAGGAGTGACTATGATGTGGAAAATATAATGTGAATTAGGTATGTCTATTGCCTAAAACTATACCTACATATGGACTGGCAATACTGAAATTTTAGCTTGCAATCTCAGTTTTGCCACCACTATAATATATGACTCAGGCATCATGAATAAAACTGGACCTGGTCTCAACCGTAAAATGGGGAGGATGGGCAAAATGATTGTTGGGCCTTTTCTGTTTGAAGGATCTTAACTATGGAGATCTCCATCTAATATATTTGCCTCAGTATAAAAACTCTCCTCTGGGGATATAAACAGATGCCAAATGGCAGACTGGAGATGTCAGAGACTCTGAATACTTAGACTCCAGCAGTACCTTGGAAGTCATGCGGCTCATATTCCTACCCAATGCAGGAATCTCCTGTAGATGTCCATCCAGCCTTGAATTCTTCCAGAAATGGACATCTCCCTATTTGGTGAAGCTGCCCATTTCTCTAGCGATTGCTTTGATCCTTAGATTAAACTTATAAACTTTATCTTTCTTTAATTGCTTCAACAGGAGCACTTTCTCATTTTGGATAATAAACACCATCGTTTCATTACGCTCAAGAATTTTTGAGGTTTTCAGAAGCACGGAGTTTCAAATACTGACAGACAAAGTCTTTTTAATGCTAAGAAACTCATTCTATCTGTACAAAAAAGATGGTAGCGTTCTTCTTTCTTCTGATGATTTCCTGTCTCTTCAACCACTCTCTCTACCACTGTCAGGGAGGAAGATCTTTCTCCACCCTACGGTCCTTCTTGCTGGACTTGGAATCAAATTGACATGAGACAGATGAGCAGGAGAAAATCAAATTTAATAGCTCACATAGGTAGGAGGAATCCACACACACATGGAAATTCCAAAGACAATGAGACACCAGGAAGCTTATGGATCAGGAGAGGGGGAGGACACAGAGGGGAGAGAGGTCATTAGCAAGAAGGTGAGAGATGTTTGCCAAAACAGGGTCACCCTATTATGCAGAGGAGTCTCTTAGGTAAAGGGGAGAGTCTGTTAATAGCTCTCTTCCCCGGTACAGGCTCTCATTTCCAGCGTAAATGTAGACAGTCGTGGGGGAGGCAGAGAGCTTTTTCTGCATCTGCTGGGTTTTGATGACTGGACACAATCTGGAAATAATCTTTTTTTTTTTTTTTTTTTAAAGATTTACTTATTTATTTGCCAGAAAGAGAGACAGTGAGAGAGGGAACACAAGCAGGGGGAGTGGGAGAGGGAGAAGCAGGCTCCCTGCCGAGCAGGGAGCCCGATGTGGGACTCGATCCCAGGACCCTGGGATCATGACCTGAGCTGAAGGCAGACGCTTAACGACTGAGCCACCCAGGCGCCCCTCTGGAAATAATCTTAATGCCAAAGTGGCACGTTTTGGGGCATCTCATCCTGCACCCCTTCACCACCAACTGATTTCCCCCTACCCTTGTCAGTTTTTGAATTACGTAGAAGCTACGTGTGGATTTAGAATTCCTTTCACATAAATTCCATCAGGGAATGTGTACCCAGTCTATGTTCTGGGTGTATTCCATCTGGTTGGGCCCAGACCTTCGTCTATCCTGGTTTTAGAAACTGAAATTCTCTTTTCTCCCTGAATTATGCATTCAGCCTCACTCACTGGATAACCCAGTTTCATTCATTGCCTATTTTCTCCTTTGGATTAGAAGACTGGGTTTCTCGGTTCGCTATTCTCCATGAGGAACAGGCAGGCTTTAGGAATTTCTGTCTATAATCGACAGTTGTTATAACCCTAACACTTTTAGAGAAATGTGTGAAGAAAAGCATTCACTTGCTTGTAGCTTCGTGGGTCATTTTCAGCCTTTGCCTCCATGAGTGGAGATAGGCGAAGGGCTTAATGATACTGCCAGCTCATGCAAAACCTGTATGTTTATAACCTTGAAGGTCAAGCTCAGTATAAAATGTCCCCGAGCAGAGCAGATCACACTTATTTTGGGGGTTCCTCTGAGCACTAAGTGGCCCATATTTGAGCGTTGGGCCATCCATTTAGCTATAGGTTAGAATAGTCTAGAACTCTTTGCTGAGGGAGATACTGATCTTTTCCCCAGACACGCTCTTAATTCATCTTCCCTGCATGATGGCTGTGAGGACATTCGTCCCAACACCTGTCTTGAGCTGGCATTTTGTAAATTTCCCCAAATGACCAAAACTCCACCCTCTTTTTGATTGGTTGAACCCTATGGATCATCTGGTATTTGGCAGCAAAAAATGTTCACGTCAAGAGATATTAACCTTGACCAATCTCTTCTGCAAGCCTTATCAAAAAACACATTGACAAGAAATGGTATTGTTGGAGGATTGCTTAAAAGAAATGAAGCCCATCCTCAGATATTCTGAGGATTTACCAAATTTGAATATTGGACCAAATTTACCCTTGGACCAATCCAGTCTGTTAGCAAGCTTTGTACTTGACCTTCATTGCTCAGACCCTGCATAGATAGATCACTTAGTGAATTGCCTTCTGCCTTCTGCTTTTATTCTACCACAAAGGACCCCTCTAGGAAACAGCCTGATGAAAATTATTTGCATGTGTTGCAGAAAAGCTGTCAAAGATGCCTTCCATACTTACTTTTCAAAATGTGTTCCTGGGAGCAGCAGTTTGGACATCACCTGGAAGCTGGTGAGAAATAGAGACTCCTGGGCTCCCCCCAGGGAGGATCAGAATCAGATCCTGTATTTTATCTTGAATCAGAATCTGCATTTTAACAAGACTCCCAGCTGGTGTGTCTGCACATCCAAGTGTGAGCAGCACAGCTTTTTTTTTTTAATTTATTTTTTATTTTTTATTCTTATGTTAATCCCCATACATTACATCATTAGTTCTAGATGAAGTGTTCCATGATTCATTGTTCGTGCATAACACCCAGTGCTCCATGCAGAA
>NW_028053892.1:0-399 GCF_054177405.1 Leptonychotes weddellii
CCATACATTACATCATTAGTTCTAGATGAAGTGTTCCATGATTCATTGTTCATGCACAACACCCAGTGCTCCATGCAGAACGTGCCCTCCTCAATACCCACCACCAGGCCAACCCATCCTCCCACCCCCCTCCCCTCTAGAACCCTCAGTTTGTTTTTCAGAGTCCATCGTCTCTCATGGTTCGTCCACCCCTCCGATTCCCCCCGCTTCATTCCTCCCCTCCCGCTACCTTCTTCTTCTTCTTTTTTTTTCTTAACATATCTTGCATTATTTGTCTCAGAGGTACAGATCTGAGATTCAACAGTCCTGCACAATTCACAGCGCTTAACAGAGCACATACCCTCCCCAGTGTCTATCACCCAGTCACCCCATCCCTCCCACCCCACCCCCCACTCCAAC
>NW_028053893.1:0-399 GCF_054177405.1 Leptonychotes weddellii
TTTATTTATTTATTTTTTTTAAGATTTTATTTCTTTGACAGGGAGAGAAAGTACAAGCAGGGGGAGTGGCAGGAAGAGAGAGAGGGAGAAGCAGACTCCCCACTGAGCAGAGAGCCCGCAGGGCTCAATCCTAGGACCCTGGGATCATGACCTGAGCCGAAGGCAGACGCTTAACTGACTGAGCCACCCAGGCACCCCTCGTAGGTTGTTCTTTTTTCTTTTTTTTCCTCCCTCTTACTTTCCATCAGCCTTTTTGGTTCTGCTTTCTAAGAAATTTCCTCAGTGTTATCTTCCAACCTTCCTATTGAGTTTCTAATTTCTATCCACACTTTAAGTTTCTTAGAGCTCATTCTGTGTTATAGTATCTTTATATTGTTTCGTAGACACTATAATCCTTTT
>NW_028053894.1:0-399 GCF_054177405.1 Leptonychotes weddellii
CCGACGGCTAGACTCCCACCCCCTTCCATTTATCTTCCAATATCTGCCCACGGAATCATGGCTCCCTGCTTCATACCTTGAAACAAACCACCTGTGATATTCTGTTTGTAGAGATCTAGATATATCTTCTTACATCTCAGGCTGATTTCATGGGTGTTCAAATTGGTTTGGTAGATATCCTGCTCAATTCTGGGGACCAATTGGAATAGGGTCCCCTACTCTTCTGCCATCTTTTTCAAAAATCTGGGTGTTATATGCAGCTAATGAATCATTGAACATTACAACAAAAACTAACGATGTACTATATGTTGGCTAATTGAATTTAAATTTAAAAAATGAATAAAAAAGTCAAGGACAAATCTAACTCAATGCACACATTTATTTTCCCCCTTAAAGTGT
>NW_028053895.1:0-399 GCF_054177405.1 Leptonychotes weddellii
CTGTCTCAAATAAATAAATAAAAATCTTTAAAAAAAAAAAAAAGTAGAGCATATACAAGGTTAGCAAATTCAAGCAGCACAGAAGTGAACAAAATTAAAGGTGACTATTTCTCTCCTTTTGCCTCCAGTGTCTCTCCCCAAAGGCAACTACTGTTAATATATTTTTGTCTCGCCCTCTCCACCCCCCAAATTATTTAGGCATATACTAAGAAATCAATCAGTCTCTCTCTCTCTCTCTATCTATCTATCCAAATTTCTATCCTTATTCACACACAAAGAATCATTCCATACACGTTCTTCTGCTCCTTGATTCTTACAGATAATTTCCATGGTAGCCCAGATGATCCTTTCTTGGTATTTCAAAATGACAAGAAGTATAGTGTAATGGCTAAGAGCATA
>NW_028053896.1:0-399 GCF_054177405.1 Leptonychotes weddellii
TGGCTCAGTCAGTTAAGTGTCTGACTCTTGATTTCAGCTCAGGTCATGGTCTCAGGGTCGTGAGATCAAGCCCCACATCAGGCTCCACGCTGGGCATGGAGTCTGCTTAGGATTCTCTCTCTCCCTCTCCCTCTGCTCCTTCCCACCCTCCCACCCACTCATGCCCTCTCTCTCTCTCTAAAAAATAAAATGGGGGGGGAGCGCCTGGGTGGCTCAGTTGGTTAAGCGACTGCCTTCGGCTCAGGTCATGATCCTGGAGTCCCTGGATCGAGTCCCGCATCGGGCTCCCTGCTCGGCAGGGAGCCTGCTTCTCCCTCTGACCCTCCCCCCTCTCATGTGCTCTCTGTCTCTCTCATTCTCTCTGTCTCAAATAAATAAATAAAATCTTTAAAAAATAAA
>NW_028053897.1:0-399 GCF_054177405.1 Leptonychotes weddellii
TTCTGTATTTTTAGTGTAGTAATGCTTCATAGGTGTATACATCTGTCAAAACCAATCCCTATCAAAATACCATCAACTTTTTTTCAAAGAAATGGAACAAATAGTCCTAAAATTTGTATGGAACCAGAAAAGACCCCGCATAGCCAGAGGAATGTTGAAAAAGAAAAGCAAAGCTGGTGGCATCACAATTCCGGACTTCCAGCTCTATTACAAAGCTGTCATCATCAAGACAGTATGGTACTGGCAAAAAAACAGACACATGGATCAATGGAACAGAATAGAGAGCCCAGAAATGGACCCTCAACTCTACGGTCAACTAATCTTCGACAAAGCAGGAAAGAATGTCCAATGGAAAAAAGACAGTCTCTTCAACAAATGGTGTTGGGTAAATTGGATAGC
>NW_028053898.1:0-399 GCF_054177405.1 Leptonychotes weddellii
ATTGATATCATTTTTAGCACAGTTTAACAACGTTTACTACTTTTAACTATATTAAGAGTAACGAATCATGCAAAAAACAGGTTAAAAATTCAGTTAAAATAATGGCTAAAATAAGAAAGCTCAGCTTATATTAGTATAAAACGATAAACGATTATTTATTATGCCATTGATCCATTAAGCTTTAAAATTAATTATTAATCACCCTTTTCAAGGGTTTTAATTTAAGCTTTGTAACAATAGCGAAGAAAAGTAACAAACTGTGTATTGTTAAGAGATACATAGTTTGGTCATTATAGTTATACTATTATTAACTGATGATTTAACAATAAATAATTATTCATCAAACTTTAGCGATTAGATTCTAAAGTAGGTTCCAAAAATTATAGACCATTGAATTAA
>NW_028053899.1:0-399 GCF_054177405.1 Leptonychotes weddellii
TAATTATCATTATTTTTTTGTTTGTAATCTAGCATTTATTTTCATAATGCCTATGGAATTTTGAGTAACTTTTGCCTGTACATTACCTCATATTTTCTCTTATTTTTTTTTTTTTTTTTTTTAAAGATTTTTATTCATTTATTTGAGAAAGAGAGCACACAAGCGGCGGGGGGTGGGGTGGGGACAGAGGCAGATGGAGCAGCAGGCTCCCTGCTGAGCAGGGAGCCCAATGCGGGGCTCGATCCCAGGACCCTAGGATCATGACCTGAGCCGAAGACAGACACTTAACCGACTGAGCCACCCAGGCGCCCCTATTTTCTCTTATTTTAAGTGAAGACCATCTCCTATTTCTTGTTACATAGACCCAGACTTCACATCAATCTCTACAGTCATACAGAA
>NW_028053900.1:0-399 GCF_054177405.1 Leptonychotes weddellii
TTATACTGGTTAAATGAGCAAAGAATTTTTAAAAATGAATTGAAAAAATCAAATACAATTTCTGGATAAATTTCTAATATATTCTGATATATTAAATGTTATTTAGCCATTCATTTATTTATGCATTGTTCTAAAAAGCATTTATTAAATACACAATACCTCATATTCACATTTATCTTGAATTTTATTTTATTTATTTATTTTTTTAAAGATTTTATTTATTTATTTGAGACAGAGAGAATGAGAGACAGAGAGCATGAGAGGGAGGAGGGTCAGAGGGAGAAGCAGACTCCCTGCCGAGCAGGGAGCCCGATGCAGGACTCGATCCCGGGACTCCAGGATCATGACCTGAGCCGAAGGCAGTCGCTTAACCAACTGAGCCACCCAGGCGCCCCTTAT
>NW_028053901.1:0-399 GCF_054177405.1 Leptonychotes weddellii
TACGCAAAGAGAAAGGTGCTAGACAGAGCGTGACCATCTTACTATTTTGTTCTATAGCGCAGGAAATACAGTGAACTGTGGAACAGCCTGAGCTGTTCCTTTCTTAGAATCTTGCCGCTTCTGAGGCGCCTGGGGGGCCTCGTGGAATTAGTTTCATTATGATTGCTTAGATAGGCGTAACTAAGATGAGTAGTCACTTCATCATGAAACCCCAGAAATATTCCCACAATTATAAAGATTGCCATAAACAAAATGAAAGAGAATAGCAGGAGCCAGCTGTGGAGTCTCCTGTTTTCAGGATCGTCCCCCATACTTGGACTTTGTCAAACAGCATGAGTAGCTTGGCTCGCGCCAAATACCCTACGCAAGAATTAATGAAATTACTGCCTGGGGACATCC
>NW_028053902.1:0-8814 GCF_054177405.1 Leptonychotes weddellii
GGCTTCGTGGCGGTGCGGCTGGGCAGGAGGAGCCGGGCGGCGTCGGGGGGCGGCTGCTCGGTGCCCGAGGGCCCCTTTGCGGGCCACCTGGTGGACGTCAGCGGCGCGGGGACCCTGTCGCACAGCTACCAGTACGAGGTGTGTCTGACGGGAGACTCGGGGACCAATGAGTTCAAATTCCTCAAGCCCATTATCCCCAGCCTTCCAATCCCTGACACTGGTAGAAATGTAGGGGTAAATGAGAACTTTAGGAATAGTTTTGGATTCAACATTCAATAAAATAATTTATTTTAAACTTTGAATCTTTTGTTATTCTTGACAACGTGTGGATACTTTTTTGCCAATCTGTAATGGATATTAGGTTGTACTATAATTGCATGCATTATCATTTCTCGCGCTCTCCTCACAAATCTTTATGAGCGGCCATAATGAAGTGGAAATGTAATCTGTGTGTTGTCTTTTTTTTTTTTTTAATTGTTTGGCCAAAAATGTTATATTAACGGAGTTGTTGCTAATTTTTTGTTGTGATAATGGCATTGTTAGGCAAGACAATGTTACTAATTATTTGGAGATACAAACTGCAGTATTAAGAGCGAATGCCACAATATATGTAACTTACTTCTAGGTATTTTATCAAAGCAGAAAGCAAAAATAAAAAATGCTTTTGGATCTGGGTGAAAGTATATTGGATTTTTGTTGTACTACTCACTTCGCACATTTTCATCATAAAGTGTAAAAAAAAAGATAACTCTCCATATTTAGTACTAGGAAACCTTATTTACTTGCTTTTTGTCTTATAGTGTTTTTCAAAAATTCACTGTGACAAAATAAAAATGATCGTATTGAAAATTATTGATTTCTTAAGTATTTTTCCTTTGCTGTTGTTATGCTTTATGGGGAAGGAAATTTATAATGCTATGGGCCTTGATACGGCTATTTTGTTTTCTTCGATACCCTGTTTACTAGTTTAAATTTCTATTATTTTATATTGTTCATGACTTAACTAGAACGTAGTTCATGGTGTCATTCTGAGTAAAATAACTATCAGAAGAGTACATATAAAAACTTCTTAAATTGAAATGAAAATTCAGAATGTTAAAGAAATGAATTAGGTTCACTTTTCCATCGATATGTAATCCTTAATACTTTGTGGCCTCTCTCTGATATCCAAAAGAAGGAATGGGTCTGTATTTATGGCTTATAGATATCTTAGGGTGTTACAGATTATGTCCCTAATATTTAAGTAGACAGTTTAATGGAAGATTATAGGTAGAGATTTTCATAGCTATAATGTAGCATGGATATATAACTAGTCTGCCTAACATTTTGTAATTTTTCTCATAAAATTAGATATTATAGGCTAGATGATGTAATAAAATAGAATTTGACATTGAGAAATGGGTGCAACAAATTCCAATTTCCCTAGGAATCTTTTTTTTTCTTCATGAAATTTTTACTGGTTTTATTTTGTCTTGCAGTAGATACTTACTGGCTGTGAGAATTTCATATAAATAGATATTTAAACAATAAAATCTTGAAAAAGAATGTTTGGGTCCTCTTAATCCCTCAGACTCATAAGAAGTAAATCTTATGCTTCTTATGCACTAATAAGAATAGATAAGAACAGAGGCGCCTGGGTGGCTCAGTGTCTGCCTTCGGCTCAGGTCACGATCCTGGAGTCCTGGGATCGAGTCCCACATCGGGCTCCCTGCTCAGCGGGGAGTCTGTTCTCCCTCTGACCCTCCCCCCTCTCATGCTCTCTCTCTCTCTCATCCTCTCTCTCTGTCTCATCCTCTCTCTCTCTCTCAAATAAATAAATAAAAATCTAAAAAAAAAAAAGAATAGATAAGAACAGGGGCACCTGGGTGGCTCAGTTGGTTTGGCATAAGACTCTTGATTTCAGCTAGGTCATCATCTCAGGGTCCAGGGATCAAGCCCCATGTCAGGCTCTGCTCTCAGCAGGGAATCTGCTTGAAGATTCTCTCCCTCTCCTCTTTCTCCCTCGGCCCCTCCCCACTCTCTCTCTCTCAAATAAATAAACATTTTTAAAAAGAATAGATAGGGGAGCCTGGGTGGCTCAGTTGGTTAAGTGACTGCTTTGGGCTCAGGTCATGATCCTGGAGTCCCTGGATTGAGTCCCGCATGGAGTCCCTCATCGGGCTCCCTGCTCAGTGGGGAGTCTGTTTCTCCCTCTGACCCTCCCCCTCTTGTGCTCTCTCTCTCTCATTCTGTCTCTCTCAAATAAATAAGTAAAATCTTTTTTAAAAAGAAAAGAATAGAGAAAAACAGAATATCCTATTTGAATAATTTAGGAAGAGACTTGTAGACTACCCTGTAGAACAGAATCCAGGGTCAAATCCTCTTATATAACAGAATGTGGTTGTGAAAGAGGAGTTGTCAAAATCACTGGGTTTAGGGGCAAGACATATCACTTAGCAAATGTTATTGGGAAAATTGGCTCACTATATAAAGAAAATCCTCATCTCATGCCATATAAAAATAAACTTTCTATGGATCTAAGAGGTGAAGTTAAAGTATTTTAATTGAGAAAATGTAATAAACCTAGGTAAAAATATCTTTATAACCTTACTATCAGTTTGAATTTCTTAAAGCTTTATACAAACAGTAAAGATAAAAATTGACAAATATTACTACCTCAAAACCAGAAGATAACATAGGCAAGCCAGAAGGCAGGGAGAAGCTACTTGGAGCAGTTCAACTGAGAAGGATTAATATTCAGATTATTCAAGTAACTGTTGCAGATTAGCAAAAATCAAAAAGTCAGAAAGCCAGTAAGGTTTTTTTTAAAGGATAAAAGGGAAAGGAAATTCAAAAAAGGGAAAACGAAGTCTGAAAAGAACATGAAATGATGCTTGACCTCATTAGTTGGTGAAAAACATACTAAAATAAGACACTACTTTATACCCATAGCATTAGTAAAGATGAGACATTTGCATAATATCAAGTGGAACAATAGGAAATCACATGTACAGCCCACCTTGAGAGATTTTTAATTGTATTTAGTGAAATTTAGAGTGAACATACCCTGTGATCCAGCAATTCTACTTTGGGGTATATAAGCCAGAAAATTCTTTTTTTTTTTAATTGAAGTATAGTTGACACACAATGTTATATTAGTTTCAAGTGTATAAGCCAAATAATTTCTTTCACAGCTTCACAAATGATATGCATAAGAATGTTCATCTTGGGAGAGCAAAGAATAGGAGTCAACCCTACATATCCATCAGTAAAGCAACTGGTAACTGAAATGTGGAAAATGTTTCTGAAGGTGTATTATGCAGTATTATCAAAAGGAGTGAACTAGGTGTATATAAAACCACATGGATAAATCCCAAATGTTTTAAAAGGAAGAAAGATACTAAGATTTATAGTACAGTGCTGTATATGTCCATATAATACATAATATCTTATATTTGTACAAGTATATAAATAAACATATTGGGAGGAGAGAAGAAGGAACAGATGTGGGAAAGAAGTTGTGTTTATATATAGGAGAATAAAGAATGCAGAGAGAAGTGGGAGCTATACCAATGTCAATGACAGAAATTGTCTCTTTGAAGAGATTGTTTAAGTTGATTGCAGCATTATAGGGTTGATTTAGCATTGATCAGTAAAAAATGCATATGATTTCTCTATCTTCTTGAGATCAATTGCCCATACTCTAGAAAGCTAAGAGTTTACTTGTAATTTTGAGACAAGTCTCATTGAGACTTATTTGTAGTAAGGATGGTACAGATTGTGTAGACCCATGCTTCCATTGAAAACAATTAGCTGATAAGACACTAATATATTATCAGGTCACAATTAATGTCTAAGGGTAATCCAGAGAGATAAATGAGCTTAAAATCTACTTTTTTCCTAGAATATTTGGAATCCTGGGAAGTGTAAACCTCTATTTTGATGGTTTATATAATAAGGGAGGAAATAAAAGCATAACAAAGTAAAGTTCATAGAAGACCCTTGCATTAATAAATATGGATCCCTAAGAACTACTCCTTTAAGGTGAAAGTAAATGGGAAATGGATGAACTCTTGTGTGGAATTTCAGCCCTGGATTTGATTTTTTAGCACTGAACTTGATTTAACATGGTTGTTGACAAAAGTAGTGCTTCCAGATTCTGATGGAACCAAATGCAGGCCTTCTATAAAAGAAAGTTCAACCTAAGGCTAAAAATATTCATATAAATAAGTTTTATATTCTTAACTTGACCACAAAGATAGCTGAATACACAAGGAAACATGACACCATGAGTGAGAGCCAACAGAAAAAAAATCAGAATACAGAAATATACTTCAAACATTTTAATTAGCAGACATAATCTAATAATATGCTAAACACTTTAATTGAAATAAAAGTTATGCTTAAAGATGTAAAGAGAGTAAGAAATGTGATAGAATATTAAAGAACCAAATAGGGGCGCCTGGGTGGCTCAGTCAGTTGGGCATCTGCCTTCGGCTCAGGTCATGATCCCAGGGTCCTGGGTTTAAGCCCTGCATCGAGGTCCCTGATCAACTGAGAGCTTGCTTCTCTCCCCCACCCCCTGCCTGCCGCTCCCCTTCTTGTGCTCTCTCTCTGTGTCAAATAAATGAATAAAATCTTGAGGGAAAAAAAAAAGAACCAAATAGAACTCCTAGATCTAAAAAATAGAACCAAAACTTAAATTCAATCAAAATTGAATAAAAGGTTTAATGAGAAAGTAGATATAACTGAATAAATAATTTGTGAAGTGAAAGGTCAGAATATATCTAGCATACAGCTGAGAGAATTTGGAAGATGAAAAAATATGGAGGAGATGGTTAGAAATATAGGACAGAGTAAAAAGTTTAAGACAGGATCAGAAGCAATATTTGAAAAATATTGTAGGGTCACCTGGCTGGCTCAGTCATTGGAGCATGCGACTCTTAATCTCAGGGTCATGAATTCAAACCCCATGTTGGGCGTGGAGCCTACTTAAAAAAAAATTCATATATATATATGAGATTTTTCCAAAATTGATTAAAATGTCAACACACAGATTCAAGAGACTCAGATAAACCTGACAGGATAAATAAAAGATAAACATGCCTGGAAACATCATTGTGTAGTTTCAAAAAGCCAAAAACAAAGAGAATTTTTTAAATGAAAAGGCATACGGAAAAGACATATAATCTTTAAACACATGGCAGTTAGACAGACAGCTATGTTCCATGCTGACAATTTCTCAACAGTAGCACTGGAAATTAAAAGCAAGATATCTTCAATATGCTGAAAGAAATTAGAAAATCTTCCTGCCTTAAGAGTCATCAAATGAGAGAATCAAATGAGAGATATCAATTTGGCTTTAAATTAAACAAGATCATAGGAGAGAAGTGGTGTGAAGACATTTGATTTCTCAAATATAACTTCTTACAGGTTTACTCTGTCTATCCTTTGCCACAATTCTGGGTCTAGGAGTTTGACCTATCTCTGTTTCTAGCCTTCTTCTTCTCTGGTGACATTCACTTATACTCTAGTCTTAGTCACCTAAGACCATGGCCACTTTCTGGAGATGGTAGTCTCTTAGAGCTACATCATCTCTGAAATCACAAAATCAAGCATACTCCTCTTAATTTACAACTTACCTTCTTTCTTGAAGGGCTACAACCACCATTTATACCAATAAATCCTAAATTTGTCTCTGCAGCTCAAACCTCTTTTCTCAATTTCATTTATGTAATGGGAGATCATTTATATAACTATTTATATGGGATGCTCTATGGACAATTCAAACTCAACATGTTTTAAATTTAAATGCTCCCTTCCTTAAAACTAAACATTCTTTCCAGCTCTATACTTCTTCCTCTCTTCTCCTTTTCCTGTTTCCTCTATTAGTTAATAGCATCAACACTCACTTAGTTCCCTGAGCCTGAAAAAAAGGTACATTTCTTTTCACTTCCTCTTATCCCACTCCCTCCATGTCTAATCTGTCACCACATCCTGTATCTTTATCATTTTAATATAAGACTATTACTGCATTTCTAGTTGAGGTCAATGTCATCTCCTTTTCTATTTAAAAGCCTTTAATAATCTTGCATTTCCATTGATGTAGAGTTCCAAATGCCTTGGAAGGGCTTACAAAATTATTTGCTTATCTCTCCAATCTCATTTCTTATTTCTTACCTCTTGCTCTATGGCTTAGCCATATTGATCCTATTTCAGTTCTTCCAAAAACACTTCTCTCAGCTCAGATTTGCACAATCATATTTTGGGATTATCTGGAAATTTTACCCAACACCCATTTTTTGTTCCAGAAAAGTCTTTTCTGTACTTCCAAATGCTGGTTAGATGACCCTTATCTATGCTCTTAGAATAGCATGAACTTTTGCTATCATGGTATTCATTATGTTCCATTTTTTTTAAGTTTTAATTTATTTTTGTTTTTGGGGGGGCAGAGGAAGAGGGAAGGAGAGAATCTTAAGCAAGCTCCATGCTCAGCAGGGTCTCATGACCCTGAGATCATGTCCTGAGCTGAAATAAAGAGTTGGATGCTTAACTGACTGAGCCACCCAGGCATCCCTCATTATGTTCTATTTTTAAATGTGTAATCACTTTCTGCCTCCATCTCTCAGGACAGAAACTGCTTACCACTCTATTCCTAACACTACCATTCCTAGCACAAGTATATGGTCAATAAATATTTGCTAGACAAAGTAATGAATGGATGAATAAAATATTTATGATTATGCCCCTGGAAGGCCTGGGTCTGCAAAATAGATGTTTTCTACAACTAAACTGGGATCTAGTTTGTTCAATTTTTTTTTAAAGATTTTCTTTTCTTTTTTTTTTATTCTTATGTTAATCCCCATACATTACATCATTAGTTTTAGATGTAGTGTTCCATGATTCATTGTTTGTGCATAACACCCAGTGCTCCATGCAGAATGTGCCCTCCTCAATACCCACCACCAGGCTAACCCATCCTCCCACCCCCTCCCAAGATTTTTTTTATTTTTTGACAGAGACACAGCGAGAGAGGGAACACAAGCAGGGGGAGTGGGAGAGGGAGAAACAGGCTTCCCGCTGAGCAGAGAGCCCGATGCGGGGGCTCAATCCCAGGACCCTGGGATCATGACCTGAGCCGAAGGCAGACGCTTAACGACTGAGCCACCCAGGCGCCCCGGAGAAAGTGTAATTTAAATTAATCAACAAATGCACAAAATAAATTAATATTTTGTCCCAAACTTATTTGACTGTTTAAAACCTGAGAAGCTGCAGAGTCGCGTGGTGGCGCTGCAGGATAAGATGGGGACTTTTTTTGTACTATCCAATGCTCTGGTCTCCATTAAT
This sequence comes from Leptonychotes weddellii, assembly GCF_054177405.1. NCBI lineage: Eukaryota > Metazoa > Chordata > Mammalia > Carnivora > Phocidae > Leptonychotes > Leptonychotes weddellii. The sequence continues at coordinate 7,327 of NW_028053902.1, forward strand.
CAGTGGAACTGAGAGCACAGGAGAAGCAGGAAGGGGAAAAGAGGGTTTCAAGAGAAAGCTAGGGAGCCAACAACACCCTCGTGACAGGATTACAAGTCTATAGATCCCCAGTGGTCCAGGCTGATAGATGAGAGGAGCAATTTAGAAGCTGTTTGCGGCTGAGTTGAAACATTTCTGCAGAAACACGTTTGGCTAAGGAGCCATGGAGCCAAGAGAGAGGCGCCATCAGCGAATAAGGCAAGTGCTGCTTTTCTTTGTTTTCCTGGGAGGGTCTTTGGTGTGTTCAGAGCCCTGGCGCTATTCTGTGGCAGAGGAAATGGAGATCGGCTCCGTTATAGCCAATGTGGTGAAAGACCTAGGTTTAGGTGTGGAAGATTTGGTTGCACGGGGGGCAAGAGTCATCTTTGACGACTATAAACCATATTTACTGTTGGATCAGCAGACTGGCAACTTGCTTGTAAATGAGCAACTCGACCGGGAGGCACTTTGCCATCTCACAGAGCCATGTATATTGCATTTCCAGGTATTATTTGAAAATCCTTTACAATTTTTTCGGGCTGAACTTTGGGTTAAAGACATAAATGATCATACTCCTGCCTTCCTAGACAAACACATACTTCTGAAAATCTCAGAAAGTACTGCTCCAGGAACCTCATTCCAAATGGACAGCGCTCAGGACTTGGATGTAGGAAAGAATGGTGTCCAAAACTATACATTAAGTCCCAATCCTTATTTCCACCTTAAATTACAAGCCAGTGATGACGGCAGAAAATACCCAGAGCTGTTACTGGACCAATTTTTGGATCGAGAAAAGGAGCCCGAGTTTAGATTAACGCTAACAGCCTTGGATGGCGGGTCTCCGCCCAGGTCTGGAACCACACTGGTTCGTGTTTTGGTTTTAGATATCAATGACAATGCTCCAGAGTTCGAGAGGCCTGTCTATGAGGTTCAGGTACCAGAAAACAGCCCTGTGGACTCCCTGGTCGTCCGGGTGTCTGCTACAGATTTGGATGCGGGAATATATGGAGAACTATCTTACTCATTTTCCCACGTCTCCACAGACATACGGAAAACATTTGAAATCCACCCAATTTCTGGTGAAATCCATTTAAAAGCGCTTCTGGATTTCGAGTTAATTCAGTCATATACAATAAATATTCAGGCCGTTGATGGGGGTAGCCTTTCCGGAAAATCAGCAATTTTAGTTCAGGTTGTGGATGTGAATGACAACGCACCAGAAATAGTCATGACATCTCTTACCAGCCCCATACCTGAAAATTCGTCACCTGAAATGGTGGTCGCTATTTTTAGCGTACGAGACCAAGATGCTGGGGACAACGGGAGGATGGTGTGCTCCATTCAGGATGACCTCCCTTTTCTCTTGAAGCCTACCTTCAAGAATTTCTACACCCTGGTAACAGAGCTACCACTGGACAGAGAGAGCCAGGCCGAGTACAACATCACCATCACCGTCACTGACCTGGGGAC
>NW_028053903.1:0-399 GCF_054177405.1 Leptonychotes weddellii
AAATAAAATTAAAAAAAGAAAACACATAAAAAGATTCTAAAAGGTAGGAATGCCTGGGTGGCTCAGTCAATTAAGCATCTGCCTTTGGGTGGAGGAGGAAAAGATGGTGGAGGAGTAGGGGACCCTATTCCAACCAGTCCCCAGAATTGAGCTGGATATTTACCAGACCACTCTGAACACCCATGAAATCAGCCTGAGACGTAAGAAGATATATATGGATCTCTACAAACAAAATATCAGAGGTGGTTGGTTTCTAGGTATGAAGCAGGGAGCCGTGATTCTGTGGGCACATATCCAAAAATAAACAGAAGGGAGTGGGAGCCATGGGAATCCTAAACTGCCAGTGAGTGATAGCCTCCTGCGCTGGGGAAGGGGCACAGACTTGCAGACCGGTAGTGG
>NW_028053904.1:0-399 GCF_054177405.1 Leptonychotes weddellii
TTTTTTTTTTTTTTAAAGATTTTATTTATTTATTTTGAGAGAGAGAGAATGAGAGAGAGAAAGCACATGAGAGGGGGGAGGGTCAGAGGGAGAAGCAGACTCCCCGCCGAGCAGGGAGCCCGATGCGGACTCGATCCGGGGACTCCAGGATCATGACCTGAGCCGAAGGCAGTGGCTTAACCAACTGAGCCACCCAGGCACCCTGGACTTTGGTTTCTTATAAGCAAAACTCATGGACAGTGTTTGGCTTTGTATTATCAGTAAAGCTAATGCAGTCTTGTAGTCAAAGGATTGCTGAGTCTTGGGGTTGGGTGGAAGTTTTTAAGTCATCTGCTTAGTCTTTCACCAACATCTCCGAGAAGGGATCAAAAGTGAGGGCTTCTTTTACTCTCTTGAAGG
>NW_028053905.1:0-399 GCF_054177405.1 Leptonychotes weddellii
TTCTCTTCCTCTCCCTCTGCCCCTCCCCTACCCCACACATGTGTGCTCTCTCTCCCTCTCGCTCAAATAAATAAATCTTTAAATAAATAATAAAATATTTCTTTTACTGGCCTAATAATTCCACTTTAAAGAATACATCCAAACAGGGGCGCCTGGGTGGCTCAGTTGGTTAAGCGACTGCCTTCGGCTCAGGTCATGACCCTGGAGTCCCGGGATCGAGTCCCGCATCGGGCTCCCTGCTCGGCAGGGAGTCTGCTTCTCCCTCTGACCCTCCTCCCTCTCATGCTCTCTGTCTCTCATTCTCTCTGTCTCAAATAAATAAATAAAATCTTTAAAAAAAAAAAAAAAAAGAATACATCCAAACATATTTGTAATAGTGAGTCACGAGCAAATACCTAA
>NW_028053906.1:0-399 GCF_054177405.1 Leptonychotes weddellii
GAGCGAGGATAGAGCAGTCATGGTAAAGGAGCGATGTGAGCGATTGCTCACATTGGCTGACACAGGGAGGTGTGTGTTATTCTGTGGGTTGTGCAGTGCCTTGTTTTTGTCTGTAATGACACAAAGTGATGTCATGGTTCCAGAGTGTCCTTGTCTGATGCTGGTGTTCTGTGAGGTGACTGGCTTATGTCCCACAGGAAAAGAATATGGCCAAGGGGTGGACATTAGCCAGCTTCTGACCACACTGAGCCTAGTTGTCAGTGTCAGACCAGCTCCTGATGTTGGCAGGCTGCTGTTTCTTCTCTGTTAAATTCCATATTTTAAAATAGCTGCAACACATTCAAAACATAATTATAGAATTGGTGTTTCCATTTTCTTTGGGTAAATACCCAAGGGTGG
>NW_028053907.1:0-399 GCF_054177405.1 Leptonychotes weddellii
GTGATAGATATTGGGAAGGGTATGTGCTATGGTGAGCACTGTGAATTGTGTAAGACTGTTGAATCACAGACCTGTACCTCTGAAACAAATAATACATTATATGTTAAAAAAAAAAAAAAAAAGTAGGAAGGGAAAAATGAAGGCGGCAAAATCGGAGAGGGAGACGAACCATGAGAGAAACAAACTGAGGGCTTTAGTGCGGAGGGGGGAGGGGGGATTGGTTAGCTCGGTGATGGGTATTAAGGAGGGCACGTACTGCATGGAGCACTGGGTGTTGTATGAAAACAATGGATCGTGGACCACCACATCAAAAACCAATGATGTAATGTATGGTGATATAATAAAATAAAATTAAAAAAAAAAACTAAAAAAAAGTGAAAATAAAAGCCATAAACAGGA
>NW_028053908.1:0-399 GCF_054177405.1 Leptonychotes weddellii
CACCAATATTAGGTATAGGATAGAAAAGGAAAGGTATATTTATGTCCTGTGAGGGATGGGAGGAAACATTTTAAGCTTTGTGAATTGGAATAAAATGCAAGGTGAGCAGCGCAAAAAAACATGAGTCAATAATATGGACTTCATTTACTTTTTAAAAAAGATTTTATTTTTAAGTAATCTGTACACCCAACGTGGGGCTCGAACTCACAACCCCAAGATCAAGCGTCACATGCTTCACCGACTGAGCCAGCCAACAATTCCATAAAGATTGTTATGGAATTAAATGGGGCAATGGTGATGTCTTTCTTGCTCACCATTCCATGCTCAGCTCCTAGGTTAGGCGTGGAAGGGATTCAATATTTATGTATTAAATGAACTAAAAGTGCCTAGTATAGTGCC
>NW_028053909.1:0-399 GCF_054177405.1 Leptonychotes weddellii
TTAATTGTCCTTCCTCTGAAATTTAGAGAGTCCAGTAATTTAATGCTACTACCTCCAAGGGGAGGAATTCCCCATTTTACAATGGAAATAGTTGTCAAAAGTACAACTGACTAGTTTATAACTTAGAATATATTTTTATATATGAACTGTTTCATAAGTACTATTTGACTTACTCTATAATTTCAGTGAAAGAAAATGACACTTGGTTTGGTTTACTAAATTTATATTGATTTTGAATGGTGGTCCTTGAACCAAAGCAAGCATAATTTACGTTAAAGTAGTAGGTGGAGATTTGAAACCTCTTGACTCTTTCTGCTAAAAGAAATATGGTAGCTTCTGTATTTGTACTTTAAAATTCAAACTTTGTTCTAAGATTCTAAAGCACAAGTTTTCCCTGCA
>NW_028053910.1:0-399 GCF_054177405.1 Leptonychotes weddellii
AGGTGTTGGTAGTGTTCCTTTGTTACCTTTTTAATCACTAGTGATGACCTTTCTTTCATTACTGATATTACAGATTGGTATGTCTTTTTTTTTCTTAGTTTGGCTAAAGCTTTATCAGTTTTATTGACATGTTCACAAGCTTTTGGCTTTGGTGATTTTTCTCTATTGTTTTCAGTTTTATTGATTTCTGCTCTAATTTCTTTTTTTTTTTTTTAAAGATTTATTTATTTATTTGAGAGAGCGAGAATGAGAGAGAGTACATGAGAGGGGAGAGGGTCAGAGGGAGAAGCAGGCTCCTCGCTGAGCAGGGAGCCCGATGCGGGACTCGATCCTGGGACTCCAGGATCATGACCTGAGCCGAAGGCAGTTGCTTTAACCAACTGAGCCACCCAGGCGCCC
>NW_028053911.1:0-399 GCF_054177405.1 Leptonychotes weddellii
ATCAATAGAAAGTATATATAAGCGATTTTTCTATAGTTTTTAATGGGATTAGTTTTTGAGATGAAAATCTGGGTGGTTAGGGCAACTTCTGCCTTTTTCCTCACAATCATAATTTTGAGCTTTTTGGTGCTCAAGAATTAAACTTCAGGTTTAGTATGCTTAAATTAAATAATATATTCTACACAAATCTTATCTTCTTCTTTTTTTTTTTAAAGATTTTATTTATTTATTTGAGAGAGAGAGAATGAGAGAGAGAGAACACATGAGAGGGGATAGGGTCAGAGGACGAAGCAGACTCCCTGCTGAGCAGGGAGCCCGATGCGGGACTCGATCCAGGGACTCCAGGATCATGACCTGAGCCGAAGGCAGTCGCTTAACCAACTGAGCCACCCAGGCGCC
>NW_028053912.1:0-8814 GCF_054177405.1 Leptonychotes weddellii
TGTTTCCTTCCCCAAATTAGGGAAGTTCTCTGCTATAATTTGCTCCATTATACCTCTGCCCCTCTCTCTCTTTCTTCTTCTTCTGGGATCCCAATTATTCTAATGTTGTTTTGTCTTATGGTATCTCTTATCTCTCGAATTCTGCCCTCATCGGGATGTTGACCTGTAGTTTTCTTGTAGTGTCCTTTTCTGGCTTCAGTTATAGTGTAATTCTGTACTTGTAAAATGAATTTGGCAGTATTCCCTCCTCTTTAATTTTTTTGGAAGAGTTTGGAAAGGATTAGTGTTAATGCTTTAAAAGCGTGGTAAAATTCACCATAGGCATTTCCTATGTTATAGGAACTTTCCTCTTATGCTTGCTTTTGCTGCATGCTATTAATTTGGTATGTTGTGATTTCATTTTTGTTTTTTTCAAGATATTTTATTTCCTCTTTAATTTCTTCTTTGGTTCATTGGTCATTCAGGAGAGCTTAATTTCTATGTATTCCTGAATTTCCAGTTTTCTTCCTGTTAATAATGATTTCTAGTTGCATACTAAGGTGGTAAGGGGAGATGGTTGGTATTATCTCAGAATGTTTGCATTTGCTAAGACATTTTTTTGTGGCTTAACATATGGTCTGTCCTAGAAAATGTTCCATGTGCACTTGAGTAGAATGTGTATTTTGCTGTTCTGGAATAGAATGTTTTGTACATGTCTGCTAGATCTATTTGGTCCTTAGTAATGTTCAAATCCACCATTTCCTTTCTATTTCTCTGTCTGGATAATCTATACATTGTTGAGAATGGGGTGTTAAAGTACCCAACTGTTATTGTATTACTGTTTATTTCTCCTTTAGCTCTGTTCACTTTTACTTTATATATCTGTGTGTTCCCATGTTGTTTGTATACATTTTTATATCTTGATGGATTGATACCTTTATCATTATATAATGACCTTCTTTGTCTCTTTTTACCATTTTTACCATTAACTACCTCTTTTTTATTGTTGTTGCTGCTGTTTGTCTTGGGTATCATTTGTTTGAAATATGTTTTTCTGTCCCTTCACTTTGAGTCAAAGTGTATGTTTAGGACTAAAGTGATTCTTTTGTAGGCAGCATGTCAGTGGGTCTTATTTTTTTTAATCCATTCAGCCATTCTCTATTTTTTTTATTAGAGAATTTAACCTATTTATATCTACAGTAATTATTGATAGGTAAGGTCTTACTGTTGTCATTATGTTAATTGTTTTTGGGGTGTTTTGTAGATTCTTTGTTCCTTGTTTATATCCTGATCTCTCTCTCTTTTTTAATGTTTTGATGTCTTTTGGTATAAGTATGTTTTGGTTTTTTATCATTGTCTTTTATGTAATTACTATAAGTTTTTCTCTTGTGGTTACCATGAAGCTTACATAAAATATCTTCAATAGAATTCCTAAACCTTGCTCTTTTACTTCTCTTCCCCATCACATCTGTCACAAAGAGATCCCCAGTGGTCAAGGCCTACAGATTTCCCCACAATCCTCATGGGGCAAGACAGGAATAGGGGCTTCCAAGAAGTGACTCACTTCCAAGAAGTGACTCACAACGCTGGGAAACTTGATGTCCACCCTACTTTCTTTTCCTACTGGACAAACTGCAGGCAGTGTGGTGCTGCACTGGCCAGGGGGAGGGGCAATATGATCAGCATGTTGCTGCTCCTCTTACCCTTCTAATGTGGTCTGTCTTGATCTCTGTGGGGCAGGGAGTACTTCAGCCTCCCTCCCATGTTTTAGGATTCTCAGTGGTGTCTTGTCTATGAATAGTTGTTAACTGTTCTGTGAGGTAGAGTGAAGTTGGGAACAACCTATGTTGCCATTTTGGTGATGTCACCTCTGAGCACTTCTTGAATAATCAACATTTTATATGAAAATTGGTAGACTTCCCCTTCAGTACAGTTTCCTGTTTTCTCTATTTTTTGTGAATTTATGTCTGTACTAACTTATATGAAATATGTGTCTAATTTGGAGTACAACTCCCACAGGTTAAGAATTTTGATAAATGAAAAAGTTAACAGTGATATGTGAAAATGTATATGTACACATAAATTTTGTTTCCTGACTGACGAAGTCTATAAACATAGAGGAAATAAAACAGCTATTAAATTTCACTTGAACAAATTTATCATTTCATGTATATGATACTGAATGGCATGATGCATGGGATTCATGAAATGAGAAAAATATGAACAATTAATTTGATAGATCCATTTAAAAATCTCTATATTAAGAAAAGGGAGAAAGATAATATATACATTAAAAATGTCTGGAAGAGACTGACCCATTTCACTGTTTTAAAAATAGTAACTATGGAAAAACAAATTTTTTTTAAAGATTTTATTTATTTATTTGAGAGAGCATGAGAGGGGAGACAGTCAGAGGGTGAAGCAGACTCCCCACTGAGCAGGGAGCCCGATGTGGGACTCGATCCCAGGACTCCAGGATCATGACCTGAGCCGAAGGCAGTCGCTTAACCAACTGAGCCACCCAGGTGCCCCGAAAAACAAATTTATTTAATACTGCTCTCTCTGGTACAGCAACTGGGACAAAACAAGTAGGCAAAATGATTATATCAAAACCAAATCTCTGGGAGGAAAATGTTTGTAAAGCTTGTTGAAACCTTCCACTGCAACAGAAATTATTGTGCATTTTATAAGTAATCAGTAGAGTCCATTTTGGGGGGAAGGGCTAAAACAATTTGGTGAATTGGTCTTCTTTTGAATTGGTCATTAAATGAATTGGTCATTTGGTAAACTGTATCCCTTTCTGCCAGAAAAGTGTCCTTCAACAAAATGGCTTTCAGAGAATTAGTCTGTTGTCTTTATCAGCTATCCTCTGTTTAATCTCTTGCTCATCTAATTTATTCTGCTCATTATTGCCACTCTGCATTAAAAAGCAGCTGACTACTATCCATGTAATTCTCTTAAATGACATCCAAAGTTCTGTAGAATATAGCCTCATTCCTATCATCCCTTCATAGCTTCTGCACAGTCTGTGCTATGCCACTTCAGACCCTGCACCATGTCCATGTGAGGTAATGCACGTTTTGTCATGTTGCTTTTTAGCCTGGAAAGACACTGACCCTCTTTCTTCCTATCAACTGCTCATCTAGTCCAGTCCAGCTGCTCTGTTAAGTGAATTTTTCTCCAGTATTCACAATTAATCCAAACCTATAACTCTTCTACTGTGTCTATAGGTTTTAAAAATATATATACCATGCAGCATTTGAGAGAAGATGGAACAAAGAGAGATTAAGACTGCCCCTGTCAGGCCCCATAGAATGACAGTATTTGGATAAGACTATCAGAGGCCAAGGTTTCTCAACAGATTCATTGAACTGTTATTCTAGAAATAAGACTTTAATTTTTTTTTAATCTGTGAGTAATCTGGCTACATTTCACTGATTAACATTAAATGACCTCACAAGCAACTGATGCTTGATAAATCAGATGTCATTTATTTTCATTAGAAATACTTGGTTTAAAAACACAGTCATCATTTAGCATTCAGGACTGGGCACACCTTCCTAAGGAGAAAGTCTACCACAGTATTGCTGCATGAAGGCAAGAGCTGTGTATAATATTCTCCAGATGACCCAGAGTTGAGTACATGTAGTTGAGCCTTGCACGTAGCAAGTGCTCAAAACTATTTGTTAAATGAATAAAAATAATTAAATGGATCATTACTATTAATTCTTACAAACCACAAGCCAATTTATTGCCTTATGTGGTGATTAGAGTTTGAGAATAAAAGGATTGAAAGTTTATTGGGATCACCATCTTTGCCGCCTTCCTCTTTTTGTACTTTTTTTTCATCTTTATCTTTGTTTTCTTCATCTTCATCTCCTCCCAGCCCTTCTCCTCTTCCTTTTCCTTTTAGTAATCCCAAGGTAAGGCAATTGGATAAATTATACTGTTCCATAATAGCAGTATTTCCTGCTTAAAAACTAGACTTCATTGCCTAGAATCACAGATCCTTCTTGCCCATGATAGAATTAGATAAATATTGGCATATTTTTGGGTCTTGCCTACATTTTTTTTTTGGATCACACATAAACCATTTGTCAACTATCACTCTTTTAATACAAAAGATGGTTAACAATGAAGAAGAAAAACTTAAGTATGTTACAATTCCTTTAGATCAGAAATCACAAATGGGTTGTTCCTGGGCCATGCTGTACATTTTGTCTTTGTGTGATTTTCTTTCTATATTTCATTTGGTCTGCAATGTGTTTTAAAAGAAATATAATTTTGGAATCATTATGCTAAATTGCACCTCAAGAAGTTTAATATTTATATCTCATGCATTATTTTGCATGATGTACCCCATAGTCTTTGAAGTTGTGATCACAGCTTTCAATCGTTACATTCTAGGCATGTTTTCCTGGAAACATACTCATATAATGTCAGTCTCAAAGCTAGAATGTGATAACAATGACTAACTTCCCTACCCATGCTCTGTATCTATGAAGAGATGCTAATAATAATTGTGTTCCTACATGCATTTCCTTCCATTTATCTATAAAGTAAATAATGCTAGGACTGTATTTTTATTTTTTAAAAAGATTTATTTGAGAGAGAGAGAGAGCAAGAGAGCAGGGGCAGGGGCAGAGGGAGAGGGAGAGAGAGAACTCTCAAGCAGACACCCCACTGAGCATGGATCCTTCTGGGGGCAAGGGGCAGAGGGTGGTGGTGGGGCTCAATCCCACAACCCTGAGAGCATGACCTGAACAGAAATCAAGAGTTGGCTGCTTAACCAACTCAGCCACCCAGGCACCCCTCGGACTGTATTTTTAATTAAAAAATAACCTCTTTGAGTTTTTATTACATTTTTATTCCAGGATACTTAGCACAGTGATTTTGTATAGTAAAACAAAACAAATGTTTGCTGGTTTTTTTGAAATTAAAATGCTATAGGCAAACATGATCACTTCACTATAGATTTTGAATCAGAAGTTTAAATATGAAACTGGCTGAAGAGACCACAGTAGATGTGTGATATCTTAGGTAAATAAAATTATAATCAAATGGTTATATGTTATTCACATATAAATTATTTATTCATCAAAAATTTATTGAGCATTCACATAATTGGTATTTGTTTGAAGAACTGGGGATAGAATGGTTAATAAAAGAGATATAAATTTTTGTCCTTAAATAGCTTATAATTTTTTAGGGGAAACACACTAAGAATATATAATAAGTACTGTAAGGAAAAATAAAACAGAGAAGGGGTATAGATAATGTGAGATACTGTTTTTAAAATTGTCATCAAGAAAGGTAAATGGATAAAGTGACATTTATGAGAAGTGCTAAGGTAGTCATGCAAGAAGCCGTGTAGGATATCTGGGGGAAGATCATTCAGGTGGAGAGAACAATAAGGGAAAAGGAAGATGCTTACTCTTCTCAAGGAGAAGCAGTTCTGTCTGAAGCAGATGGATAAAAAAGAAATAGTGGAAGATGAGACAAAGAAAGGTGGGGAGCTCAAATATGTATATGCTTATAAGCCATCATAAGGATTTGGGGTTTTCCACTTGAAAAGCCACTGGACAATTTTGAAGACAGATGTGACAAAAATCCACCTTACACATTAGAAGCATTACATGTATTGAGAATGGAATATATTTGAGGTGTGGAGCAAAGGCTGAAGCAAAGAGACCAGTTATTATCGCAATAACTTAAGACAGAGATGATAGTATAGTGGAGGTACGGAGATGTGGTTGTATTCTGGATACTATTTGAAGCAGAATTTGCTGATGGATTGGATATCTTATCTGAAAATATGAAAGAAGTCAAGGACACAAACACTAAGTTTGTGAAATAACTCAAGAAGGTTGCTATTTCCTGAGATAGTGGATACTGTAGGGAAGCAAGACTTTGAGAAGAGCAAGTTTTGAAGGATAAATCAAGAGTTTATTTTTGGATACATTAAGGTACCTATTTGAGTTACCTATTAAGCATCTAACTGATGATTTGGATCTATAACTCTGATCATCAGAAGAGAGATCCAAACTGGAGATAAAATTTGGGACTAATTCTCAACTATATAGTATATCTTCATTTTATCATGCAAAAGCATTCTACATGTTGTGGGAAAAAAAATTTCACTTTAAAAATAATTTTCTCATGTTTTTAATAACAGCTTATTTTTTAACACATTTGATAACAGCGACTTGAAACTCTTAAAGCATTGTTTGGGGTTAACCTTCATTTTTTTGTCAGACCTTAAATCTAATTTTATAGGTTGTCATTGATTATTGTGGGCCCTGACATTTTCATAACATCTGTAAGACTATTTCCTAGTGAGTCTTTCCAAAGTTGAATGTTATTTCCTTCAAGGAATATCACTAATTTATTCTCTATGTAAGTTCAGCCTACATCACAGGTACTGTTAAGAATATTTCACACAATGTTGAGAAGACATTTACAATAGATAGTAAATTTTCATTGTTTCCACTCAAAAATAAAATGAGTAAGTAATATGAGAGATTCTATTCCATCATTATGTGCATGGAATCTAATTTGACTAATGTAGCACTATATAATGTTAATATTCTTTGGTACCATAAATCATATGAACTATAACAGATTTCAGATTCTTTGATTTTTAAAAAAATTTTAGATGATAACTTGTGAAGTATATGAGATTCATGACTTTAAATATACATTGCATATTTAGGCAGTTTTTAAAGGATACTACTGATGTAATATTTATGATTAATTTTTAGCTTTTATATTCTGCTTTTTCTTTTTCTCCTGATATTAAGAAGGAAGAGCTGGAATCCATTTCAGGCTAAAGAGGAAATTCAACCTGGACTATCTTTCTCTTTCAGGAAAATTAACAGAGTACCAATGGAGCCCTTTATCTATTGAGTGCAGACTTCATTAATTAATCCTTTTTATCTGTGACAGTTAAAGGTAAATCTAGAATATTTGGCCTCCTTGAAATGATTTCTACTTTTACTAGCTAAAATACATTCTTTCAGCTGTATGTTATCTCTTGTCAACCATGTATAAATTAAATCAAATTGCATTGGGCTATTTCTTGCCTTGCATGGACTTTAAAAAATGATAGCCATTTAGATAAATATTTTTTCATATTATTACCTTAATATTTTTGAGAGTGACAGAAAGAAAATAGAGTATCTTTCCGTTACTGCTCATTTTCATAATAGTAGAAGGTGGAGCTCATATGGCATTATAAGTAGAAATTTTCTGCATCACTAAGAACATGGCTTAAAGTATAATGCCTCCTGGACAAGTCAGAAAAGTATTCTAATAAGAAACAATTCTAGTTATATATCATACACTGTCTGCACAATTTCTCTCCCTTTTCACTAAATATGCTTTCCACAAAAGAACAATACTCGTGTACTGGTCCTGTCTGTTCCTCATCTCACTCCACATATATATTCTGATCATTTGCTTAAGAAGTAATTATTATTCAACCTTTCAAATAAGACTATGGGGAAGCAAGACAGAATCCTGAGAATATAGAAACAGTTTCTCTTGAATTTAATATTTTAACTGGTTTTTGTTAAGGCATCAGCTGCTTTTAATGAAAATGCTTTTTTGTTTTCCATGTAGGGTTGTGCTAGTAGACGATTACCTGCCAGGAATGACTAATGGGAAAACATTCTAGTTACATGGATATTTGCCCATTTATACTCACTTTTAACAAAAAGTGACAAGCATGTCACATTTCATCAGGTCACATCAGACTGTATCTCAAGAAAAAGGAGAATATAAGATTATCTAGTTCAAAACAGCATGCTTCATCCAGAAGCACAGAAGCAAGAAAACATCAACTTCTTAGGATTAGAGAAAAGCTAACCTATCTGTAGATAAAATGCACTTCTCTGTGTATCAAATATACTTAAATTTGAAATGACTATTGGTTAACAACTATAATTGTTTATCTTTCTGTTTATATGTGTTAAAGGAATAGTATTTCTATTAAATATAATATTTGTTTGCTTAATATATTAAAGCAGCTCTATTAAAAATATAAATTAATTATGATGGTGATTCCTTTCTTTGAGGGAACATGCCATCTGATGGATTATCTAGAACTGTGTTGTCCAACACAGTAGCCACTAGTTGCAAGTGATTATTAAATAAAAATTAACTACATTTTCTCAGTCTCATTAGTCACATTTCAGGTGCTCCACAGTCATGTGTAGTTAGTGACTCCAGTATTGAATAGCACAGGTAAAGAACATTTAATCATCACAAGGTCCTACTGGACAGTGCTAATCTATAAGTACAGGTCAAATGTAGTCCCATTATGTCTCTAATCTCCCCAGCACATTGAAACTATATAAAAAGTACTCCAAAAGGGGTTTTAGAATAAATTACCTATTAGTTAAATATTTAAATATTATAGTTTAAATAAACTATACTATAACATATATGATTATATTTTTATTTTGAAAATTTTATTTTGGAAAGTTTTTTTTAATAATTTTTTATTGTTATGTTAATCACCATACATTACATCATTAGTTTCAGATGTAGTGTTCCATGATTCATTGTTTGTGCATAACACCCAGTGCTCTATGCAGAACACGCCCTCTTTAATACCCATCACCAGGCTAACCCATCCTCCCACCCCCCGTCCCCTCTAGAACCCTCAGTTTGTTTTTCAGAGTCCATCGTCTCTCATGGTTCGTCTACCCCTCTGATTTCCCCCCCTTCATTCTTCCCCTCCTGCTATCTTCCCCTCCTGCTATCTTCTTCTTCTTCTTCTTCTTCTTCTTCTTCTTCTTCTTCTTCTTCTTCTTCTTCTTCTTCTTCTTCTTC
>NW_028053913.1:0-399 GCF_054177405.1 Leptonychotes weddellii
CATGACAGGCAGAGATGACCGTATTTGGAGCCAGAGGTCATTAACACGGGGATCGACAGGCTCCGCGATCGGAGGGCGAGGGGAGCGACTCCGCCCTGCCACGCTATGTAAACGTGCAGTTGTATTATTTTTCCCCAGCCATAATCTTCGGACGGTGATGTCAGGGACCCTTTAAGGGGGGAATGGACGGCCTGATAGAAAACTTGCAGCATTTCCCCCTCGCAGTGGGAGAGGGGACCACCAGCAAGCCGGCTCCGCTGAGCAGAAAAGGAGCATTTTTCAGAGGAAACACTGCAAAGTTTACAACAATGGGAGCCTGGGGAAACAAATACATCTCGCCTTCTTGACAAATAAGATTTAATTAGAAGACTCGTCACGCTGCAAAACAAAGGCTCGCCC
>NW_028053914.1:0-399 GCF_054177405.1 Leptonychotes weddellii
CTGGCTGTGTCTCTCTCTGTCAAATAAATAAATAAAATCTTAAAAAAAAAAAAAGAAAAGGCTTGGGTACCTGACTCATTTGTGAAAAATTATTCTCAAGTTTACCAATTCAAATTATTTGCTCCTAGACTTCCTGTTTGGTTCCAAAATGTCTTATATGGTTTTAAGAAGTTTTTCCTTCTTTCAAAGCAATCCCACACCTTGCTCTTTATATTATAAAAACTGATACAAACTTTTAATCTACCACAACACTAATACCTAGTCACAAATTGTGTAGGAACCAGCATACACTCTTTACGTCTCCAAATAGACTAGTATTCTCAACTGGAATCATCACTTTCCTGTCATCATACAATTAATGAAAAAAGGTATAGAGATCACCAATTAAGAAGAGTTGAT
>NW_028053915.1:0-399 GCF_054177405.1 Leptonychotes weddellii
TTATAAATGTGAATACCTGCCAGTAGACAATCCAGGATCAAACCTTCATCAGGAAGAAACTGACACATAGTTGAGGAGTTTAAGTGAAGCCTCCTAATTAGAGTAGTGGTTTGCAATCCTGGCCACACATTAGAATCAGCCTGAAGCTTTATAGAAAACACTGATGACCAGGTCTTAACCCTGAGAATTTATTTTTTTTAAAAAGATTTTATTTATTTATTTGAGAGAGAGAGAATGAGAGAGAGCGAGTACATGAGAGGGGGGAGGGTCAGAGGGAGAAGCAGACTCCCTGCTGACAGCAGGGAGCCCGATGCGGGACTCGATCCCGGGACTCCAGGATCATGACCTGAGCCGAAGGCAGTCGCTTAACCAACTGAGCCACCCAGGCGCCCCAACCCT
>NW_028053916.1:0-399 GCF_054177405.1 Leptonychotes weddellii
TGTATCCCACACAAAGGTTCTTCTCTATTTAAGCCTAGGTATCAGGAATACTTAATATATTGGTACTGTCCAGGTCAAGGGGGAAGAATTCCAGGTTTTCTCTTTTGATTTCTCAGTGACAATAAGAGACAGTTAGAATAAACAATATTGAAAGGGCACAGGTGATGCCCAACAGAGAAACAAGGGAGACATTGATACTAGGGAAACTATGAAACTATGAACTACACCATTCTTTCTCAAAACTGTTTCAAACTAAGTAATGATTGTTTTTTTCTAAAAACTATTTTTTAATGTGTGTATATGTATAAAGAGCCCTAAAAACTATTTTTTAATGTGTGTATATGTATAAAGAGCCATTTTAAAATCAATATAACTTGAATGTTTTTTGATAAAATACAT
>NW_028053917.1:0-399 GCF_054177405.1 Leptonychotes weddellii
TCTGCTTCCCCCTTCCTAAACCTTTTTTTTTTTTTTTCAGGGCACTGCATATTTCTGATTTCCTACTACTCTCAGACTTTGTACTCACAGACTAGTCTCATCTTCTGGTTGCCCTCCTTATCCTTGACCCCGAATGTTGGCTGACTCCAAGGCTAAGACCTTGTAACTCTTCTTTGATGATCTCATTCAGTTTCATGTTCTGCTTTTTTGTTTGTTTTTTGTTTTTAAGATTTTATTTATTTATTTGACAGAGAGAGAAAGAGCGCACAAGCAAGGGAAGTGGCGGAGAGAGAGAAGCAGACTCCCCGCTGAGCAGGGAGCCTGACATAAGGCTCAATCCCAGGACTCTGAGATCATGATCTGAGCTGAAGGCAGATGCTTAACCGACTGAGCCACCCA
>NW_028053918.1:0-399 GCF_054177405.1 Leptonychotes weddellii
GGAATATATTTTTATTTTAACATCTTTATTTTGGGATTACTTTTTACTATGAAAAATTGCAGACATACAGAAAAGTAGAGAGAATAGTATAAAGAATACTCAGACACCCATTGCTCATTTTCAACAATTATGAATTTGACACAAAAATTTTTTTTCAGGATGATTTGAAGACAAATCCCCAACTTACGTCACTTCACACATAAATACTTTGCTACCCACCTTAATTAACAACTTTTTTTTTAGAATTTTTTTTTAACATAACCTCGTGTGCACAATCATTTCCAAAAAATCAGCAATAATTACTTAATATCAAAAATTACCCAGTCCTGGAGTGCCTCGGTGGCTCAGTGAGTTAAGCGTCCAACTCTTGATTTTGGCTCAGGTCATGATCTCAGGGTC
>NW_028053919.1:0-399 GCF_054177405.1 Leptonychotes weddellii
TCCTGTGGAGCTGGCAGTTTGGGGTGGGGTGGGGGATCCAGGTGGAGGGCACAGCATGTGGAAAGGAGGGCCTGGACCAGGTGGCAGCCCAGCTGGGGAGTTTGGAGTTCAGTCTGAGGTTGGCAGGAAGATGGTGTGGGATTTTATTTTATTTTTTTAAAGTTTATTATTTTTTAAAAATTATTTATTTATTTATTTGAGAGAGAGAGGGCACAAGTAGGGGAGGGGAAGGGAGAAGCAGGCTCGGAGCTGAGCAGGGACCCTGATGTGGGGCTCGATTCCAGGACCCTGAGATCATGACCTGAGCCGAAAGCAGACGCCCAAATGACCGAGCCACCCAGGCTCCCTCTAACCATTTTTGAGTGTACAATTCAGTGGCATTAAATATATTCAGTGTTG
>NW_028053920.1:0-399 GCF_054177405.1 Leptonychotes weddellii
TTGATAAAGCAGGAAAAAATATGCAATGGAAAAAAAGATAGTCTCTTCAATAAATGGCACTGGGAAAATTGGACAGCTATAAACAGAAGAATGAAACTGGACCATTTTCTAACACCATACACAAAGATAAACTCAAAATGGATGGAAGACCTCAATGTGAGACAGGAATCCATCAAAACCCTAGAGGAAAACATAGGCAATAGCCTCTTTGACATCGGCCACAGCAACTTCTTTGAAGATACATCTCCAAAGGCAAGTGAAATCAAGAGTTGGACATTTAACCAACTAAGCCACCCAGGCACCCCTACTCAGCACATATTTCTAATGTTATAATGTGTTTCTATCATACGATTTAGAAATATTACTTCTATGCATATTTCTTTCAAAGTAAATAGGTAT
>NW_028053921.1:0-399 GCF_054177405.1 Leptonychotes weddellii
GAGCCTGTGTACCTTGGTATATTGTTGGATTGTGTTTCCTATGTCATTTTTATACTCGACTACACTTTTTAAATTTTTTTTTTAAAGATTTTATTTATTTATTTGACAGAGACAGAGACAGCGAGAGCAGGAACACAAGCAGGGGGAGTGGGAGAGGGAGAAGCAGGCTCCCCGCTGAGCGGGGAGCCCGATGTGGGACCCGATCCCAGGACCCTGGGATCATGACCTGAGCCGAAGGCAGTCGCTTAACCAACTGAGCCACCCAGGCGCCCTAAAATTAATTTTATGAGGACTCTAGATTGAAGTAATTGCATTGGGACTTAAGAATATATATTAAGAAAATGAATTTGACTCTACTTAAGCAAAAGTTGAAAATGGAAACTAAATTTTAGTGATTAT
>NW_028053922.1:0-399 GCF_054177405.1 Leptonychotes weddellii
CTATTATGGGAATAGCTATTTAGCTTTCATACACTTCGCCTCCAATTTTCATGTATATTTCTCTTCGACAACATATGGTCACCAGCAAAACCCTGCATGACTGACCCTAAGACCCGACTTTTACTGCCACCTGCATGTACCCACTGACCTTTGTCCCACATTTTCCTTAAGTTCTTCCTTCCAGTTTATCTTTTAACTCAGGCAAAAGACCCAATGGGCAAAGCATGCGATGATGGAAACCGAAACTACCCCCTCAAGCAGTAACAACAGCCCTGAGGAAGAGCTCTGGCCAGTCCAGACCACCCAATCCAGTGTGAGCTCAACCACTGACTCACAACACCACAGATGGACCCTGGACTGTTATCTCTTCCTCATTGTAATGCTAAAGTCTCCACCAGA
>NW_028053923.1:0-8813 GCF_054177405.1 Leptonychotes weddellii
TTTCCACAGTTTGGCTATTGCGGACATTGCTGCTATGAACATCGGGGTGCATATGGCCCTTCTCTTCACTACATCTGTGTCTTTGGGGTAAATACCCAGGAGTGCAATTGCTGTGTCATAGGGTAGCTCTATTTTTAATAAAAAGTTTTAGTGTTACCAAAGCCATGCAGTTAGAAAATGGCGGAGTTAAACTAAACCCAGACTTTTTGGATAGAAACTTAGTGATTGATCACCTCACAGAAGCAAAGGGCACAGAATGTGTGAGAATTTACCTAATGGGATTGGGAAGAAGTCACAGACAGTGGCCCTTCTAATCCCACCACTGGCCCCAATAGAACATTCTGTCCATGAAAGCAGGGAGCCCACTGACTTCTTGGAAGAGATGCCATTCTCAGGATCCATGTTCGAGGGAGCTTCCAGAAAGAGGAAGGGGTTACCCTAGAACAGTGGGGGAAATATGAGGCAGAAGTGGCTCCGAAAGAGAAGGCCAGCAATAATGAAGTCAAGCAGAGGTGAGAGCAGGCAGCCTACCCCCTGTAATTTCCTGTGCTTTGCCAGATGGGCCTGAAAGGTACAGTGAGTAGGTTTAGATATAAATAAAAGAGCCCTTGTAAATATTAAACATTGGAATGGATCAAATTAGAAACATATTCACAGTCAACCTTAAAAAGAAAGAATGGGGTCCAAGCCAGCAGAATCTGACTGCAACTTTAAGGTATTAACCGTTCATTCAGAAGGGAGGGGGAGTTATTCAGCTAAATGTAGAAAGGGGGACTTATGGAAGTCAATGAGGCTGGATGCATATAAGCAGCCTGTGTCTAGGCAAGAGGACCAAGTCCCATTGGCAAGGTCTATGATGGCAATGGACCTCTATCAGGTGGATTAGGAAACTAATTTTTCTCTGAGTCTGTGATCACCAGCTTCTAATTATGATATTGCTGTCCACATGGAGGAAAAGGCATTGCTCAGGGGATGAGTGACCAGTCCTTTCAACAGTTATGTTTGCTCAGGGGATGAGTGACCAGTCCTTTCAACAGTTATGTTTCTTGCTATAAATTGTTAAACTGAAATCATGACTGCCAATTCTAGTCTCTGTGTTTGGCAGATGTGAGTCTGTCACTCAAGAAGGATCTACTTTCCTTCTGAGCCTGGGTGTCTGTGAGTGGGTCCTAACCCTTGTGACCACAGGGCATCTGCCAAGGTAACCTCACTGCTCCATCCCTGGCCATGCCTCTCCTTCTCTCAGGACTTACTGGCCTTACTCAAACTTTTAGTTTCTTGGAGCCAAGAGGAAAATTTTGTGGAAAATATAGAGAGGCTTGATGAGAATGGAGTGTATGTGTTCACAGCCCCTGAGATGGAGTCTATTTCTTTTGAAGAGTAGAGGAATAATCCTTCCACATGATATCAAACATATTAAAATGTACTTTCCACATGATATCAAACATATTAAAATGTACGAAATATAATTTTTGCTAAAAGTTTTTGGAAACATTTTAATAATTTTGTTTTTTAAATTATTTACAAGTAAGTCATACATTTAACTATGATTTCTTTTCAATTACAGTACACATTCTTAAAAAAAACTCTATATTAAAAATTGCTTAACAAATAATTTTTTATGAATACTAGATTTCACAATGAATCTGGGTTCATGAAGTTTTCTTTCTAGACCTTTCAACACTTACAGATTTCAATTTTGCACAATTTTATTTTGGAGCTGACATACATATATACCTATAGAAAGACATCTATTTATTGTTGATTCAAACATTTTATTGATGCTTGCAAAGCTCACAAGCCCCAGTCACATTGCCTATAGTGTGTAAAATGGATGGGTTTTCAGGGATACTCATGGCTGAAGGCTTCCTCCAAAGCCCAGCCAACCTCTTCCACCAGTACTTTGTTTTCATATAGAGGGCAAGTACACTGCACTGTTTCCCCCTGGTGGTGGTGAGGACTAATGCCTCTAAAGAAGCTTCTGCAGGAGGGCTTTGGCTCCACTGCACAGGCATGGCCCTGTGGATACCTAATTATCTCACCTGGGAAAGTACATTTCTGGAGCAGTCCTTGTGGAGAGGCAGGAAGGTAGACATCCTCCCCTCAAGGCAGGAAACAGCAATCTGTACACTTCTCCTGGGAGCCCTGAGACCAAGGCAGTTCCCTGCCCTTGTCCTGGCCGCTCATAGGAACATGGAATTCATCTCCCAGGATGGATGTAGACCACTCAGCTGTGCAGAGCATCCTCAGTGCTCCCCATTTACACATGAGCAATAAGTAATGAATGGTGGTTCCCTTCCCCACATCTCTGGGAAGTGGCAGAGTTTGGGGTGGAAGGGGACCTCCTATTCTGACATATATCCATGTAACAGAGGGAGAAAATTAAGAAACTAAAGTAGCCAAATGGCTTTGCCTCTATTTTCTGCCTGAGTAATAAGAGGTTTGCAGATTTCTAAGGCCCAGTTCTTGTAGAGGGGTTCAGGATTAGGGGTGGGCCTGTTGAAACAGATAAGGTGAAACTCTCAAAGCAGCATCACCTCCTACCATGGCTGAAAGTGTTCCCTGAAACTTCTTACAGCACTAAGCAGATCTCCAGGGGAAGAGGCTCCCCATTCCATGGTGCTATCAGCGCACCTGAGGCCATGGCTCTGGGTGAAATGTGGAGAGGACACTGGTTCTAGTTTATCTGGGATTTTCTGGAGAAGAGCTAACATCACAAAGATAACAAAATGGGGCAAACTGGAAGAGCACTGCCTGTTGGAGAAGTATCCTGGGGACAATACAGTAATGCATACCATGAGAAGTCTACACTCTCCTGTCTAGAAAAGAAAATAAACCAGTTACAGTAACCAGCCAGCCAGATGCTTCTCTGGACCCAGGGTTTTGCCTGCATTTTATATAATCCTATACAGAGCAGTCACAAGTTCAGTCAATGCACGTTTTTAAATGCCCTAAGTAAAAAATCCTTTTTTAAATTAAGAAAATTTAGTTACAAGCCATTATATGTTCATCATGGAGAAATCATAAAAGACACAAGCAAAGACACAAGTACAAAAATACCAATAATATTCTTGCCCAGAGATAACCATTGTTATTTAATCTCTTCCAGATTTTCTATATGCAAATTACTAAATAAATATCTATAGGAAAATGTATGTCTATACTGATATGTGCAAACTTATATGCAAAGTCTATCTATAAATTATACATATGTAAAATATAAATTATACATCTATATGTAAAGCATATAAATTATACTTATATAAAATTATATATGTATGTATATAAATATATATTATACAAACATGTATGGTTGCAGAATAGCTTCCATGGACTATTTTCAGTTACTTAGAGCATCCCATATCAGTAGAGTCAGTACAATCATATGAAAATAACTGTGGCTTTTAGCAGCTGCTCTGGACCATGACTCAACTATGGCCATTTCCATCTCAAAGAAAACCTAAGGATTAGGGCTGAACATCTGAGTATTACTCTCAATGTACCCATGTAACAGCAGCTCTTTCCTCTGTCTCTCAAGCCCCTGATCTATCAGGATAAAATCAGTTTCTGTCTCTCAAGATTATTACGCTGTTACCTAAGAAGAGAGTAGGGAGTGGATCTCTAATTGGCTATTTTCCCCAAGACTCAGGCAGAAGAATGAAGAGTGTATGTGGTTGGCGAGAGCATAGTTAACCCTTAGTGCCTCCACTATGGCATCTGACTTAGAGAAGCACATTTAACAAACTAGAACAATTTGGTCCACATTGACCAGAAAAATCCAACTTTTGTTTTATGATACATTTTGTCCTATAGCATTACATATTCCTTATTTGGTTCCTATTTTTTTTCCAAAGGAAGGTCACCATCCCCAGAGAAAAATTCTTATAAACAGGCTGAAATCCACTTTATCTTTTAATCCTAATCCCAAATCTAAATAATCACAAATAATAAAAATGGAATGCTATGCTACTATATATTTATATGTTACTATGAATTTACTGAGCACCAGTTTTGTGCTGGGCATATTATAAAATGAGCCAGACCTAAGTTTCTCCATCAAGGAGTTAACATGAAGCTAATAGATATAATGGAAAGTGTATTAAAATAATCAAGGAATCAGCTCAGAGTGCAAAAGACCATGCCCTCTGTTTGTGGGCTCCCTAAATGAACCTTAGCATTGGTATGATTCCAGGTGGTTCTGCCACAGCCATCACCAATCCTGAAAATGGCTATTTGAGCCTCAATCTCTGGTCAGACAGATGTGTTTGTATTGAAACTCTACTCATCTGTGACTGCAACCTCCCTCTCACAAAACATCCGCTGTCATTTCAATGAGCATCTTTGCCACCGCCTGCCACTCACAACAAACACGTAGTTGCCCTAATAAAACAGAAGACCTTCTCTTTTCCATGATACACCAGCCAGGAACTCAGTGCTCTAATTACCATCTATTTTTTGATAAGATTGGCAGCCATACCAATGGTTGAAGTGTTTGTTTGTGTTATGACTGGGTGTTGTAAATTTAATTATACCTCCTTACCCAAATCAATGAAAGATTAAATCACACTTTAATATAACACAAGGTATTGTTTTTCCTGAAATTTAGCAGCAGTGCAGTAATCTGAGGTAAACCACAGGTTTATGTTTTTTCTACTCACGACCTGGTCTTTCTCACTTAGCTGGTTCTGGCCTCTGCCTCCCCTCTAAAGTTTTGCCATCTGAATAAGCTGCTGATTGCTCTACAATCTTACATAAGCACCTCAGCTAGGTGGATGTGGGGCCTACATGTGGCTCTACTGCGATTTACGCACCTGTTGAAATCGGTGAGCTAATCCAGTTCAGTGGCATGCCACAAGTTCTAAACCCACACACCTTCACAAGGGAATTTGACCACCCATCAAATGGAGGCATCTTTCATCCCCCTCACACAGAATGACAACCCTCACTTCTCCCCAGACGTAGGAACTGACAATAAAATTTGTCTATGCCAAGCTTTTTCAGTTTTTTAAATTAAAGTATAATTACCATACAGTGTTATATTAGATTCAGGGGTATATCATAGGGATTCAACAATTCTCTACATTACTCAGTGGTCACCACCATTAAGTATGGTGACCATCTGTCACCATGCAATGTTATTACAATATTATTGACTCTATTTCCTGTGCTGTACTTTCATCTTCATGACTTCTTCATTTTGTAATTGGAAGTTTGTACCTCTCCATCCCCTTTATCTATTTTGCCCATCTCCCCTCCCCCCTTCCCCTCTGCAACTACCAGTTTGTTCTCTGTATTTAAGAGTCTGGTGTTTGTTTGTTTCTTTGTTCATTTTTTTTTTTTTTAGATTTTTATTTATTTATTTGACAGAGAGAGAGACAGTGAGAGAGGGAACACAAGCAGGGGCAGCGGGAGAGGGAGAAGCAGGCTTCCCGCCGAGCAAGGAGCCCGATGTGGGGCTCGATCCCAGGACCCTGGGATCATGACCTGAGCCAAAGGCAGACGCTTAACCGACTGAGCCACCCAGGCGCCCCTCTTTGTTCATTTTGACTTTGCAATGTTGCCCACCTTCTCTGTTCCTTCTGTATCTCAGGGCTCCAGTCTTCTTCTGAGAGCATTGTGGTGCAGTAAAAAGATGCCAATGCCAGTCCAGGTGTCAGAGTGTCAGACAGACCTGGATTGAATTCTGTTTCTGCTACCTACCATCTGCATAACTTAGGAACTGAAACCCTATTGAACTTCAGGTTCCTCACTGGAAAATGAGGATCATATCTCCCTCACAGAGTTGTTGTAGATTAATACTATGTTTACAGCAACTTTCATGTAGAGATGTTCAGTCAACTTGGATGCCCTGTTCTTTCTTCTGCCATCTGCACCTATCCCTACCACCTAAACCAGCCTACCTGACTCCCACACAGGAAACTGCCAGGTTCTATTCTTTTCCTCTAATCATATTTCCCAGATCCTCTTTCAAACCTGTATACCCACAACCTCAGCTTGGGAAGCCAAGACCAGAAATGTGTTGTTGGTGGGTCAGTTATCTGGGATGCCAGGTTGCAAAAAGAACAACTTTTTTTTAGGACAAAAACAGAGAAGGAGACAAGCCATGAGACTTAACTATAGGAAACAAACTGAGGGTTGCTGGAGGGGAGGTGGGTGGGGGGATGGGGTAACTGGGTGATAAGAATTATTTTTTGTGTGTGTTCAGTAAGCCACTGTATAGTACATCATTAGTTTTTAATGTAGTGTTCAGTGATTCATTAGTTATGTATAACACCCAGTGTTCATCACAACACATGTTGTTCTTAATACTCATCACCCTGTTTCCCCCTCCCTCCACCCCCCTCTCCTCTGAGACTCTCAGTTCATTTCCCATGGTCCATAGTCTCTCACGGTTCATCTCCCTCTCTGATTTCTCCCCCTTCAGATTTCCCTCCCTTCCACTATGGTCCTCCGTGCTATTGCTTATGTTCCACATATGAGTGAAACCATATGATAATTGTCTTTCTCTGCTTGACTTACTTCATGTAGCATAATCCCTTCCAGTTCCATCCATGTCAGTGCAAATGGTGGGTATTGATCTTTCTGATGGCGGAGTAATATTCCATTGTATATATGAACCACATCTTCTTTATCCATTCATCTGTTGAAGGGCATCTTGGCTCCTTCCACAGTTTGGCGATTGTGGACACTGCTGTTATGAATATTGAGGTGCATGTGCCCCTTCTTTTCACTACATCTGCATCTTTGGGGAATATACCTAGTAGTGCAATTGCTGGGTCATAGGATAGCTCTATTTTTAATATCTTTTTTTTCTAATGTTATTATGTTATGTTAGTCACCATACAATACATCATTAGTTTTTTGATGTGGTGATCCACGATCCATTGTTTTAGTATAACACCCAGTGCTCCATGCAGTACATGCCCTCCTTAATACCCACCACCAGGCTAACCCATCCCCCCTCCCCCCTCCCCCCTCCCCTCTAAAACCCTGTTTGTTTCTCAGAGTCCATAGTCTCTCATGGTTCATCTCTCCCTCCAATTCCCCCTCCTCATTTTTCCCTTCCTTCTCCTAGTGTCCTCCATGCTTTTCCTTATGTTCCACAAATAAGTGAAACCATATGATAATTGGCTTTCTCTGCTTGACTTATTTCACTTAGCATAATCTCCTCCAGTCACATCCATGTTGATGTAAAAGTTGGGTATTCATCCTTTCTGATGGCTGGGTAATATTCCATTGTATATGTGGACCACATCTTCTTTATCCATTCATATGTTGAAGGGCATCTGGGCTCTTTCCACAGTTTGGCTATTGCGGACATTGCTGCTATGAACACTGGGGTGCATATGGCCCTTCTCTTCACTACATCTGTGTCTTTAGGGTAAATACCCAGGAGTGCAATTGCTGGGTCATAGGGTAGCTCTATTTTTAATTTTTTGAGGCACCTCCACACTGTTTTCCAAAGTGGCTGTACCAACTTGCATTCCCACCAACAGTGTAATAGGGTTCCCCTTTCTCCACAACCTCTCCAACATTTGTTGTTTCTTGCCTTGTCAATTTTTGCCATCCTGACTGGTGTAAGGTGGTATCTCAATGTGGTTTTGATTTGAATTTCCCTGATGGCTAATGCTGATGAACATTTTTTCATGTGTCTGTTAGCCATTTGTATGTCTTCTTTGGAGAAGTGTCTTTTCATATCTTCTGCCCACTTTTTGACTTGATTAACATCTTGAGGAACATCCATACTGTTTTCCAGAGTGAATGTAACAGCTTGCATTCCCACCAACAGTGTAAGAGGGTTCCCCTTCCTAACCAACATTTGTTTCCTGTTTTGTTAATTTTTGCCATTCTAACTGGTATAAGGTGGTATCTCATTGTGGTTTTGACTTGTGTTTCCCTGATGGCTAATGAGGTTGAGCATTTTTTTATGTGTCTGTTAGCCATCTGTATGTCTTCTTTGGAGAAGTGTCCATTCATGTCTTCTTCCCAGTTCTTGACTGGGTTATTTGTTTTTTGAGTGTCGAGTTTGAGAAGTTCTTTATAGATCTTGGATACCAGCCCTTTTTTTTAATTAACAGAATGTATTATTTGTTTCAGAGGTACAGGTCTGTGATTCATCAGTCTTACACAATTCACAGTGCCAACCATAGCACATACCCTCCCCAATGTCCATCACCCAGACACCCCATCCCTCCCACCCCCCTCCACTCCAGGAACCCTCAGTTTGTTTCCTGAAATTAAGACTCTCTTATGGTTTGTCTCCCCCTCTGGTTTTGTCTTGTTTCATTTTTCCCTCCCTTCCCCTATAATCCTCTGTCTTGATTCTAAAATTCCTCATATCTGTGAGTTCATATGATAATTGTCTTTCTCTGAATGACTTATTTCGCTTAGCATAATACCCTCTAGTTCCATCCACATTGTTGCAAATGGCAAGATTTCATTTTTTGAAGGCTGCAAAATATTCCATTGTATTTATATGCCAAATCTTCTTTATCCATTCATCTGTTGATGGACATCTAGGATCTTTCCATAGTTTGGCTATTGTAGACATTGCTGCTATTGGGGTGCAGGTGCCCCTTTGGATCACTACATTTGTATCATTGGGGTAAATACCCAGTAGTGCAATTGCTGGGTTGTAGGGTAGCTCTATTTTCAACTTTTTGAGGAACCTCCATACTGTTTTCCAGAGTGGCTGCACCAGCTTGCATTCCCACCAACAGTGTAGGAGGGTTCCCCTTTCTCCGCATCCTCACCAACATCTGTCATTTCCTGACTTGTTCATTTTAGCCATTCTGACTGGTGTGAGGTGGTAT
>NW_028053924.1:0-399 GCF_054177405.1 Leptonychotes weddellii
ACCAGAGGTTACTAAAAGCCTTTGAGCTTCTGAGAAGTACAATGAAAGTTAGAATGATCGTAGAATAATAAAACATTCTTTTAACACTTCTGTTCTTTTTTTTTTTTTTAAGATTTTATTTATTTATTTGAGACAGAGAGAATGAGATACAGAGAGCATGAGAGGGAGGAGGGTCAGAGGGAGAAGCAGACTCCCTGCCAAGCAGGGAGCCCGATGCGGGACTCGATCCCGGGACTCCAGGATCATGACCTGAGCCGAAGGCAGTCGCTTAACCAACTGAGCCACCCAGGCGCCCTAACACTTCTGTTCTTTAATTTTAAAATTTCCCAGTAGAACACAAATTTGCCCATGTAAAACGTAACTAGGCATTAAATGTCCTCATGTGTGTCTGAGGAGGTT
>NW_028053925.1:0-399 GCF_054177405.1 Leptonychotes weddellii
CAACAGCTTTCCGCACACCCTCCCCCGGCCCCTGACAACCACCATTCCACTATGAATTTGACTACTCTAAGGACTTTATATAAGTGGAATCATACACTATTTGTTGAGATGGGGCTTATTTCAGTTAGCATAATGTCTTGGAGCTTCATCCATGTCGTACCATGTGTCAAAACTTCCTTTTTTAAGGCTGAATACCATCATGCCTTGTATGGATATACCGGTTTGTTTGGCCGTTCATTTGTGGCTGGATGCACGGGTTGCTTCCACCTCTTGCTATTGTGACTGGTGCTGCTATGAACCTGGTGTGCAAGTATCTCTTTCAGATCCTGATTTCAATTCTTTCGGATACATACCCAGAGGTTATATGGTGGTTCTAGTTTTAATTTTTTAAAGAAAAGT
>NW_028053926.1:0-399 GCF_054177405.1 Leptonychotes weddellii
CCGGGACTCCAGGATCATGACCTGAGCCGAAGGCAGTCGCTTAACCAACTGAGCCACCCAGGCGCCCATGCTCTACTCTTTTTAAAGGTGAAATTCACATAGCAGACAATTAACCATTTAAAAATGTACAGTTCAGTGGCATTTAGTGCATTCACAATGGTGTGCGACCACCACCTTTCTCTAGTTTCAAAACTTTTTCATCACCCCAGAAGAACACCCCAGACCATTAAGTCGTTACTGCCCACTGCCCCTCTCTCTATGCCCTGGTAACCATTAATCTTTCTTGTCTCTATGGGTTTGTCTATTCTGGATATATCTTAACAAAGGTATCACACAATATGTGGCCTTTTGGGTCTGGCTTCTTTCACTTAGTGTAATGTTTTTGAGGTTATCCAAATT
>NW_028053927.1:0-399 GCF_054177405.1 Leptonychotes weddellii
GCTTATAAAGGGCACATAGGGGCAAAGTGCTATGGGATATGCATCTTGCATGTGCTAAGTACACATGTTCTCTTGGTCTTCATTTCAAAATGAGCTTTACTTTTGGGCACCTGGGTGGCTCAGTTGGTTAAGCGACTGCCTTCGGCTCAGGTCATGATCCTGGAGTCCCGGGATCGAGTCCCGCATCGGGCTCCCTGCTCGGCAGGGAGTCTGCTTCTCCCTCTGACCCTCCCCCCTCTCATGCTCACTCTCTCTCTCATTCTCTCTCTCTCAAATAGGTAAATAGAATCTTTAAGAAAAAAATTTAAAAAAAAATGAGCTTTACTTTTAAAAAGAGGGTTTATCACTGTGGTTTCTGATCTATTAGTGGTGGTTCCTCACCCAAACAGATCAGTTTCG
>NW_028053928.1:0-399 GCF_054177405.1 Leptonychotes weddellii
AGTGAGTCTCCAGGGTCCTGCATGGCCCAGCATTGCTTCTAATGGTTAATGCACATGTTGTACCAATGTTTAAATATTTTTCCAACATTGCTCCTTTATTAGGCATATGTTCATACCATCTTTTTTCCTTTTGTTTATATTGAGTCTAATTTCTGAGATTGAGTACATCATTAATATCCTTATAAATTTGTTAGGTTCCACCCTTATCTGTAACATTATATTTGTTGTTCAGACGATAAAATGTAAGAATGTGTTGTTGTTGTTGTTATTTTTTAATTAAACCACTTTACGAAAGGGGCAACTGAAATTGGAAAGACCAACCAGTGTGTTGCAGAGGTCTCCTGCAGAGAGTTCATCCTGGGGTTCTTTAGCTGGGACGGTCCACTCGTCCTGAGGGAG
>NW_028053929.1:0-399 GCF_054177405.1 Leptonychotes weddellii
TGGCAGATCCCTTCTGCTAATGGTCAAGAACCCAGCTTTTGTGGCCTCAGAGTTCAGGTCAGATCCCAGCTCTTGCAAGTTATAGCTCTGAGGCCTGAGCCAAGACACATTCATCTGCGCCTCAATTTCCCCACCTATAAAAGGGGACGATATGCTGATTAAATTAGCAAACAAAGAAGATAAGGTTAAAACGATTTAACTTATCTAAAGTACTTAAAACTGTACCCAACAATCGACTTCATGTAGCATTTGCTCTTACTGTTATGTGTTTTGGGGAGGGCCGACCTTGGCCCTGGCTCCAGGCCTGGCAATGAGCATTTCCTTCCATCTGCCTATGGGTGGTCCAGAAATGGCCATGTGATCAAAGCTGGGCTTACCTGCAGCCCTTCCCGAGAGTGG
>NW_028053930.1:0-399 GCF_054177405.1 Leptonychotes weddellii
GAGAAGTCAGTTGTTTGTCCTGTGGTTGCTCTTATGACTGTCATTGGTCCTTTTCTCCTGGCTGTTTTAAAAACCATGAGAGACGATGGACTCTGAGAAACAAACTGAGGGTTCTAGAGGGGAGGGGGTGGGGGGATGTGTTAGCCTGGTGATGGGTATTAAAGAGGGCACGTTCTGCATGGAGCCCTGGGTGTTATACACAAACAATGAATCATGGAACATTACATCGAAAACTAATGATGTAATGTATGGTGATTAACATAACATAATAATAATAAAAAAATAAATAAAAACTTTCATACTTGATTTTTAGTAGGTGTACTATAATGTAGATAGGTGGAGTTTTCTTTATGTATGTCCTGCTTGGGTTTCATAAGTTTTAGGACACTCTCAGCTTCA
>NW_028053931.1:0-399 GCF_054177405.1 Leptonychotes weddellii
CCCCCCCCCCCCCCCCCCGCCCCACCATTACTTCTTTGACCTCATCTCCTATCCCTTCCCCCACTCGTTTTACTTCAGCCCAGCCACAATGATCTCGTGGATTTCCTTTAGGATAATGTAAATGTAAATGTAAATGTAAATCCTGAGCACTTTTTTTACTTCAGAACTTTGCCCTTGCTGAGCTTTCTGCCTGGACCACATCTCCCTGCCTTTCCCTCTGCCCCCCACCTTACCTAGTCCACTTCTTGGGCTAGATATTGACATGACCCGCTCTCTCACTTCCTTCAGGTTGTTGCTCAAGTGTTACCTATCAGAGAGGCCTTCCTGCAATATCCCTGATTCTCACCCCTTTTGCCCTGCTTCATTTTTCTACATCGAAGGTCACCCTGTGACCTGCCA
>NW_028053932.1:0-8813 GCF_054177405.1 Leptonychotes weddellii
CGATGGACATCTTGGCTCTTTCCACAGTTTGGCTATTGTGGACATTGCTGCTATAAACATCGGGGTGCACGTACCCCTTCGGATCCCTACTTTTGTATCTTTGGGGTAAATACCCAGTAGTGCAATTGCTGGATCGTAGGGTAACCATTAGCAGTCTTTTTAACAAACCCTTGTTCAGGTTAATATTTTCTCAAGGTTTTCCTTAATCTCTAGTCCAATTTAGTGTTCCTCTTATGACCGCCAACAGTCCTTCTGCTTACTTCAGCTAAAATGTTTAACCTACAATATCAACATAATGTGCTTTTATTTTCCTCTCTTAATCAGTAAATTACCTGCTCCATAAAAACAGAGCATATGTCTTATTCAGCTCCATTTTCGGAGCATGTAGTCCCAAACCTGGCACAGCCAATGTTTCCTTAACTCAACAGATCTGATACACTGTCATGAAGAATATCACTGAGTGTCCTGAATGTCTCGTCTCAGCATATTACTGGGAGACTATCTGATCTAACATCTTGAACTTCAAGGGGAGTCAGGGCCATGCTCCTGTTTATATCCCCCTGCAGTGGCTAGTACTGTATTTTTTATATGATCAATGTTCAAAAGTGTTGGTAGAAATTTAACTGCTACTATCTAGATTTCAGGAATATTAAACTGATGTTTGGTTCTGCTAAATCTTAGAAATACACAGTACACATAGTCACTGTTAAAAGCAAAATCATTAGGCGCGCTAGCCGTATTTAAGCAGCATGATGTCAGAACAGATATTCATTAGACTTAATGGATTTGTGTGTGTCAGATGGAATAAATGTAAGAAGTTATGACAGAGTGCAAAAAGGAAATAGAAACAGATTCCTGTGGTGAAAAAAGGGAAAATGTTATCTTGTGGAAAGACAGAAACCTCATGAATTAAGGTACTCGATGGCTTGCATTCTTTTCCACTAAATGTTTAACACTTGTTCAACAATCATGCATTTTTTACTATATCTGTGTATGATTATTAGAATAATATAATAATAATGAGCCATTGTTCTACTTATTGAGTGCATACTCTGGCTAGGTGTCTCACATAGCTCAATATATGTGTTAGGTATGCATGGTCTCCCATTTTACAAATGTGAGCGCTGAGGCTCAGACGTGTTTAGTACTTTCTCAAGGTCATGTCCTACTAGATTTGCATATAACATTCTGTGTACTCATTCATTTAGCAAGCACATGCTGAATAGTAACCATGCCAGACATAGTAGTAGGAGCTAAACATATAAGGATGAATGAGAACTTTAGGGAATTCAGTCTTGTTGTGGAGTCATAGAAGATAACACTTGAGATACAGAGTGTCAGCTGCTCTGAGAGATTTAACCTGTGGGAATGATGATGGGGGTTGTGACAACCTGTGACATTGGTATCTAATTCAGCATGGAGTAAAAAGGCATGTAAGTCATCATGGAACACTTCCCAGTAAGTCACAAAATGTCTGGCTTTATGAGGGAAGAATCTTATCTCAGATGGAGGGAATAACACATACCGTTGACCCAGAAATTGGCCCCAGCCCACCTTTCTCATTCCTGCTTTTACCAGAATGTGTGTGAGAAACATGGCAGACCATCTTGATTGTGCACTTTCAAAGTGGACACCTTGAGAGATGATGTTGAGTAGACCACTTGACTTAGAGTGCTGCTGTCCGAGATGCTCAATGAAGATGGAGGTGTGTACCATGGAGGAGTGCTAAACGTTTGGCCTACATAGATGCAAATGGTACCTTTTAGTGATTGTGCAGGGTACAACCTGAGCACATCAAGGACAGTCTATTCCAGGCATTGTGCTGTGTCTCTGACATACTTTATATGATTTATTCCTCACAATGATTCTACAGATTACTTTGCTTGCTTTCATTGTATGGATAAGGAGACTTAGACCCCAGGAGTTTAAATAACTGTCCAAAAATGATACACAGAACAAATAAAAGAGATAGGATTTAACCGAAAATATCTATGGCTTCAAGATCCTTGCTTTGTCTGCTCAGGAATCAGGAATGTAAAATATATATATCCTATTTCACTCCTTGGCAAGCTCTTCTCCAGACTTACAGAAAGGTACTTTCTTCTCCCAGTCTAGTCCTTAAGGGGAATAAGACGACCTGCTGCTTCTGCGTCAGCTTCTCGATGAGTAGCAGGCTGTGTAGGCCCTATTTCCTTCCATTTTTCTGCTTCTCCCTGATTTGACTCTTTGTCTTTTACCCTCACTTCCCCCACAATCCAGGTAGAAAAGGATCATTCCTTTGACTACATATGCTAGTAAGTTTGTTCTTATTAGCTTGCTACCTTGTGTCTATTAAACTGTCCCAATGTTAATCTAGGTCACAGAAGGCCAATAGAAATCCCCTATTAATGTAATATTTCTTAAGTACCATATGTTACCAGGTTTACAGGAGCTCAAGCAGAGCCACTAATGGGAACTATAAGCTCGGAGTAATGAAATAAATACGAAAAATGACTCTAGCAAGAAGTGAGGGCTTCCTTTGAACACACTTCTGTCTCACTTTTAGGCCTGTGGGGTTGTTAAGTCTAATTTTATGACCAGTGTCATGTAAAACTTCTCTGTCTTTACTGTATCTTTAGCCATGAAGTCCCCCCTTTCACTTTAGTTTATTCCAGATTTGGGTTGAAATCCCAGAAGTGGTAGGTTCCTGCTCTGAGCACACTGTGCATTAATCTACCACACACCAGAGTCCAATAATTTTGAATAGTGCTATCAATTATACTACATGACAGGGAGATAACTATGTTATCACCTTTGCAGAAGTATCTTTCTTACGAGATCTATACAGCTTCATCAAGACTCTAATGCTGATGGATAACTCTCTCCTCAAAAATCACAACTTGATTGCATTTTTCTTTCATGGGATCTTAAAAATGCAAGCAAATAGAAGACTTCTGAGGCTTATAATACGTATCCACAGAGACAATGAATAAGCTTAACATTACTCTTCTAATAAAAAATAAGATTGTTTCTGCTTATTCTGGGCCCTTTAAATAAGCATAAAAGTACCCAAAAAGACAATGTTAGCACCTGTACCTAGCCTTGAGAGTTTTCCCAGGTTTACCTATTAGGTGCCACTGTGAAGTGACTCTTGTTTGTTTTGTTTGGTTTTGGTTTTTTGGTGGTATTTATTTGTTTATTTATTTATTTATTTCAGTTAGAGAGAGAGAGAGAAAGCGAGTGCTGGGGGGAGGGGCAGAGGAAGAGGGAGAAGGAGAGAGAAACTCAAGCAGACTCCATGCTGAGCACAGAGCCCCATGCAGGACTTGATCTTACAACCCTGAGATCAGACCTGAGCTAAAACCAAGAGTCAGACACTAAACTGTGCCACCCAGGTGCCCCATGACTCTTGTTTTTTCCCCCCATTTGGCTCTGTCCCATTCTCCTATTCTGTTTAGACCCCTCATACTGGGAAATTGACCTTCTTCCTGGCCTTTCTTTAGGATATCTTTTAGTTTGTGTTCTTTCCTCAAAAACTCCAATAGAAAAGAACAAATTCACCTTTGTGCTAAGTTTCACTCTCTTAAATGATTTCTCTTAGATCAGGCATACTAGAAATATTAGAAAGCAACTCAAAACTCTTCGTGGCTTCCCAACCAGCTCCAAATAAAATAGAATCTCTTTGCCAAATATATGGTACAAGCCACTCACTCATTCATTCATGCAATAAGCACATGTTGGGTGCCCCCTCCATGCAAGCCACACTTGTAGGTTACTATTGACAAGATGGAAGCATTTTATCTCCCCTAAACTTAATAAAGGGGAAGGAAAACAGCAATGAGCAAATACATGTTAAATACGATTCAACTGCAGATAGCAAAGTAGGATACAGAAACCAAAGCGGGGTAACATGTTGAGCAATGGGAAGAAGAAAGGAAGGTCAGAGTTGCCACAGGTAAGCCAGTCAGGAAAGACCCCTGAGGAGGTGATGCTGGAGCAGAGATCAAAGTATCTAATGAAAACTTTCCAGACCTTGTGACTGTCAAGTGCTCAGAAGCTGAGGCTGGACTGCATTTGGCAATTTTAGGGGAGAGAATGAAGCCAAAATGTTTAGGGCAGAGGGAGCGAGGTTAGCTGGACAGGGGCTAGATCAGGCAGGCCCAGGAGCAAAAGGAAACCAAGGACTGTTCTGAACCATTCCAGTATGTCTCCTGTCTGAGGACAGACAGAACACGAGGTTCCTTCACTCCCTAAATGAATGACACTGAGTCTCAACTTTGCAAGGGAATCATTCTACTTGCATGTCAATAAAAATGGATTTTCATGTCCTTTCAATATTTCCTTAGGCTGAAGCAAATAAAATGAATGTTTTAGAAGAATATTTAGTAGTATTAGACCATGCTCACAACATTTTCTTTCCAGACAAAAACAAACAACACCACAGAGTACTTGGTCCCATTTCCTCTTACAAATTATATATATTTATATGTGTGTGTAACATTTATATATAATGTTTGTTTTTAATTATATATGTATATGGTTCATAAAATATATGTATGAAAATGCCACAAAATTATACAGTATAATATTGAGACTAATTTTATGGATGATATTATTCTACTTTTTTTTATTACTTTTACTTTATTTCCCAAAATTTCCACAATAAATATGCATGACTTTAATAATTAAAAAGATCGAAAACTGAAGGCCTTTTAAAAATTGACCCAATTTGCAGATACTTACGAAAATGTGGAGGGAGATATATTATTTAGAACTGTTAATCAGGGACGCCTGAGGTGCTCAGTCGGTTAAGCGTCTGCCTTCGGCTCAGGTCATGATCCCAGGGTCCTGGGATTGAGTCCCACATCAGGCTCCTTGCTCAGCAAGGAGCCTGCTTCTCCCTCTGCCTGCCTCTGTCTCTCTCTCTCTGATAAATAAATAAAATCTTAAAAAATATATATATATATATATATAGAGAGAGAGAGAGAGAGAGAGAGAGAACTGTTAATCATTCATGTACCTACTACTAATTAAAAGTATGATGTTGGACATGTTGCTTAACTTCTCAGAGTCTCAGTCTTATCATTTGATAATGTGTAGGATTATTATGAGAAGTAAATTTAAAAAATTGGAAAGCAATAAATCTACAGAAATATCTTAATCATACTCTTTTAGGGGTCAGGAATTATACCTGCAAAATTGGTGTCCTGAGACCAATTCAAATGTGTGTGTGTGCCAGGGGATGGAGGGTTCCTACACATACAACCAAGCAATTCTAACACCAGCAGGGTGTCCTGAAAATTCAACTCACTGCAACTGAATTCCAACATTATCTACCAGGAAATAGCCTCAGATTCTACAGGTTGAGGGTTCAGTCCTACAGGACTGCCCTTACTTCAGACACCAGCCAGAAGCCCAGGTTGTTAACTGAATTTCTGACCAACTGGCTATAAATCAGAGTCCCAGGACCTCCTCCTCAGGTTCAATTTGCTGGAACAACCTACTGAACTACGAGATTACTGGTTTATTACAAAAGGATATAACTCAGGAAGAGAAAAATAGGGCAAAGTGTGGGCAAAGGGTACAGAGCTTCCATGCCCTCCCCAGGTATGCCACTCTCCCCAATCTCCACATGTTCATCAACGTGGAAACTCTCTGAATCCTGTCCTTTGGGGGTTTTTGAAGGCTTCATTACATAGCCATGAATGATTAAATCATGGGTCACTGATAACTGATTCAACTTCCAGCCCCATACCACTCCCTGAAGGTCAGGGGCTAGGACTAAAAATTTCCTGTAATTTGGAGTTTGGCCCATTGGCAACTAGCCCCCATTCTTAGGTGCTTTCCACAAGCCACTTTATTAACATAACAAAGGACACCTTTATAGCTCTCCACACTTAGGAAATTCCAAGGGCTTCTGGAGATGTGAGCCAGAATAGGGGACAGAGACCAAAAATATACATTTCTCATAATAAATCACAATATCACAGCTGTATGCATATGGTATCTTGCAGAGTTTTAATGTAGTAACTTTAGAAATCCATATAGAATCCTCAGAAAACAAGGTTACAAGACCCCTCAACTTCTGGAACATGTTCATTATATACCTATAAAATTGTGAAATCTAAACCTGAACACAAATTCCAACCAGGTTTGATTAGCACCTGCCTAACTAAATTCATTCTCAAATCAGGTAGCAATTTAGTAGTCCTATCATTAGTTGTCTTAAGTGCACTTCCAATATGGTACGCAGGAAAGGTGTTGGTCTTCAAACGCATCTGGGATAGTGAGTGGCTCATAATAAGTACTCAATAAATGATGGCTACTCTTGTAATAATTATCACTATTATTATTTTTGAACCCTTAAGATATTTTATATTTGTAACCACTAAGCCATAGCTGCCTGCTGTTATCCAAACACATTTTTATTTTCAGATCTCTAGATAGAACATTCATCTTTGTTAAACTGCATGTTGTGAGAGAGAATTAAGTAGTCTTACTGTAGCCTGTTAAAGTCTCTTTGGATCATGATTCAGTTGGAAACTGTATGCAGTCTCTTTCCAGATGCCTGTCACTCGTGCATTTGATGAGCTGTCTACTAGATCTTCAGCAAAGCCACAGATAAAAATGTTGACTGCAGCAAATTCGAAGGCAGTGGCATGTGTGCTGCACATCCCCCACTGTGAAAAATGGCAGGCTGAAATCTTTTTAATCATTTTTTTTAAAGATTTTATTTATTTATTAGAGAGAGAGAGAGCATGAGAGAGAGAGAGAGATCATGAGCAGGGGGGAGGGGTAGAGGGAGAAGCAGACTCCCTGCTGAGCAGGGACCAGGATGTGGGACTCGATCTCAGGACCCTAGGATCATGACCTGAGCCGAAGGCAGACGCTTAACCGACTGAGCCACCCAGGCACCCTTTAATCATTTAATTTTAACTCTGGGTCAGTGCATTTACCTGAAGTCCATTTAAAGTTATAGGATGCAAGGCCATTTGAAAATTGTCATTAGTTGTCATTATTTTAAAAGAAAACTGAATCACAATTCAAATTTAGAAATTTCTTAATATATTTGAGCAGTATAATTAAGGAAAATCAGCTAATCCTTTAAAATTTACTCTGTTCTAGGCTCTAAGCCAGGTCCTAAAGAAGTTTACAGTCTAATGAAGCACGGAGATATATAAACATATCATTCCTATATATGTTGTCAAGTTCTATAACAGAGGCATTCACAAGTGTTTCTAAAGCATCACAACCAAATTTCTTGCCACAAAATTATAAAAGTGTTAGAGCTGTAAAACACTATATAGATTATCAAATCCAATCTCCTCATCATATCCATAAAAAAACTAGCTGAGAGAGGGGAAGCAATTTATCCAAGTTTACACAGCTAATTTGTGGATCAGAACTCAGATGTCTAAGTACCAATTCAGTATTGCTTCTCCTCTCCTTCCCTTGACAATATTCTCTTGAACCAATAAATGTATGCATTTATTGGCAATAATCAAATACCCTGTCTGAAGATGTCTTTTCATAATCTAGGGTAGATACAGATACAGAAGAAATAGAAAATTTGAGTTTTTACCCAAGAATATACCTAAAGAATTAACATATACGCTCATGCACAATTAAATTCCCTTAAATTCCAACATTAGCTTGTCATTATTTGTTTGTTTGGGTGTTTTTCCTCCTCAGTGGAGTGTATGAAAATACAATAACAACACCTTGTTAATTGAGGATTCAGGCTTGTTAGTTTTTAATTAATTCATTCCACAAATATTTATTGGCTTTTTACCATACAAAAAGTCCTTTGCAAAATAAAATATAAAGTAGCTACGGCAGCACCCCTTAAGGAAGTCTGTTTGTCTTGGCAGTACTCTGCTCTTTGGGTTACAAAGAGCCTAACGGAATGTGTCATAAAGCATAATGAACACCCAACAGTCCAGGCTCTCACTCTTACCAAGAACACGCAGGCTACTCTCACTCTTCTAGGGTGTCTGCTCTACCATAAATTAGAAGATCCAGTAAATAAATATTCAGTGGACCTTACTAACTGAAAAGAATTGAGATATGTGATTTAAGTGATACTTTCTCATTTGGTTTTCCCAACTACTCTGAAAGATTGATATTTTAATTCCTCCCTAGTTGATATAGCTGAAAACCTGAGGTTTATATATACTGATTAACTTGTCTCAGGTTACACATCAAGTAAGTGGAGAAACTGGAATTTGAACCCAAGTCTGCATGACTGCAAAGCCTATGCTCTTTCCACAGCACTTCTGGAATCAAAGTGTGGTGAGGGCCATGAGTGTGTCTAATCCTGGGACAAATGGATAAGGGGAGCTTGGAAAGAGTCAGTCCATTGCTAAAGTCAATAATTTGCCTTTGTTACAGGTGAAACTTATACCTCAAAAGTACAGTTTTCTCGGGGTGCCTGAGTGGTTCAGCTGGCTAGGTGTCTGCCTTCGGCTCAGGTCATGATCCTGGGGTCCTGGGATCGAGCCCCGCATTGGGCTACTTGCTCAGTGGGGAGTCTGCTTCTCCTTCTCCCTCTGCTGCTCCCCCTGCTTGTCCTCTCTCTCTCTCTCTGTGAGTCAAATGAATAAACTTAAAAAATCTTTTTAAAAAATGTACAGTTTTCGGGCGCCTGGGTGGCTCAGATGGTTAAGCGTCTGCCTTCGGCTCAGGTCATGATCTCAGGGT
Organism: Leptonychotes weddellii; assembly: GCF_054177405.1. NCBI lineage: Eukaryota > Metazoa > Chordata > Mammalia > Carnivora > Phocidae > Leptonychotes > Leptonychotes weddellii. The sequence goes on from NW_028053932.1 coordinate 8,680, forward strand.
CCTGGGATCGAGTCCCGCATCGGGTTCCCTGCTCAGTGCAGAGCCTGCTTCTCCCTCTCCCTCTGCCACTCCCTCTGCTTGTGCTCTTCTGTCTATCTCTCTGTCAAATAAATAAATAAAATCTTTAAAAAAAA
>NW_028053933.1:0-399 GCF_054177405.1 Leptonychotes weddellii
ACCCAGAGATTCTCCAACAGCAGCTCAGATTATTGATAAAATGTGGATGTTTTCATGCTCTGCCCGTTATTGGGAGTCTTCACTACACATTTCCATCACTAGAAGCCATATATGCTGGAGTTTTCCAAACCTGTATGTGAAGAATTTAAAACTGTTAGTGTAATATTATTTGCTCTCTTGTATGTATATCCTCAGTGCACTGATCCTGGATATTATTCTAGGTGGTAAGGACCAGATCCTGTAATACTCTTTAAGAAAAAACACTAGTTCTTCTCAGGGTAACTTAAACTATATATTCTATAGGGTTGTTGTGCTAAAACAGAAACTGATATGGGAAAAATTTAAAATAATTGTCTGAAAGGGGCTAAGGAGAGTAGATATTAAAAGTTCTCATCTCGG
>NW_028053934.1:0-399 GCF_054177405.1 Leptonychotes weddellii
AAAAAGAACCAATCAGAGATGAAGAACACAATAACTGAAAGTAAAAATACACTTGATGGAATAAATAGCCAGCTAGAGGAAGCAAAAGAACCAATCAGTGACGTGGAAGACAGAGTAATGAAAAGTAATCAAGCTGAGCAGGAGAGAGAAAAAATTATGCAAAATGAGAATAGACTTAGGGAACTAGTGACTCCATCAAACATCATAACATTCACATTATAGGGATCCCAGAAGAAGAAGAGGGAAAAGGGGATAGAAACTTTTTTTGAAGAAATAATAGCTGACAACTTCCTGAATAGAAATTCAGATCCAGGAGACACATAATTCCCCTAACAAAATCAATCCAAGGAGGTCCACACCAAGACACATTGTAATTAAAATGGCAGAAAGTGATAACTT
>NW_028053935.1:0-399 GCF_054177405.1 Leptonychotes weddellii
AGATTCTGTGACACTTGCATTAACAAAGAGTGGTAATAAGAAATAGGATGAAAACAGATGGTGCTCCTCTCTAGACCTTCACTCAAGATTAAGAAATTTCAGTCTGAGTTTCACGGAGCCAGATTCAAATTCTCTTTACTTGTAAACTTGGCTGGTGGCACTATTTGATATGAATACTGATATTATTAGTAGTGAAAACAGACAATACTGTGTAAGTGAGCTTTGCTTCACAAGGTGTATACTTGTGACGGTTTGGGATTGGTTGAATATCTCACAAAGAATAAATAACAATTGTAGTGCTCTAATTGCTTTCTGTATTTTTTTTTTGTTTTTTGTTTGTTTGTTTGTCGCAGGGAGGATGGTAGAGTCAAGCAGAATGTTTTGTAATATCTTGTAGTG
>NW_028053936.1:0-399 GCF_054177405.1 Leptonychotes weddellii
CTTCTGCCAGGTGGCTCTTGCCCATCTGTACTGCAAGGGGATGCTCAAACATTTGTCTTTCATCAGCATGCATGTTTGGCCATTTTTCTTTAGATTATGATGCTTGGAAGGTGTGTCTACGGCTTCGAGATAATGGACTCCTGGCCAAGCCGACCCACGGCGACATCATCAGGTTTGCCCCACCGCTTGTGATCAAGGAAGATGAGGTTCAGGAGTCGGTGGAAATCATTAACAAGACCATCCTGTCTTTCTGAGGGGAGGGGCTGTTTCCAGTGGTGCCCGGAGCCAGCTGGAGCCAGCAGTTCGTGTGAGCTCTGTCACATTCCTGTACCTCACAGAGGCACGTGCCACTCCCCGGTGTCTTCACGGACTTTTTTTTAATATACATTTTTTTTTTCA
>NW_028053937.1:0-399 GCF_054177405.1 Leptonychotes weddellii
TAGTGTAATTCTGTTGACAGATATTTTCTAATAACTAATGCATGTCATTGCAAAATCATGCATAGACAAATGATTCAAAGTGCAACATGGATCAACATATTTTAAACTTTATTAAGGTACAATCTACATACACAAACTGTATATATTTAAAGTACAGTATTCATATGTCTATCTCTATACCCATGAAATTATCGCCACCAAGATAATGAATGTATTTGTCATGCTCCAAAGTTCCTCATGACCTTTATAATACATTACTCTACTTCTGCCCCCAAATTCCATCTCCATTGGTCACTACAAATTAGTCCATATTTTCTAAAATGTTCTTTGAATGTAATAATATAGTAGGAACTATAGTCTTTTTCATTTTGGCTTTTTTCACTCAGCATTTGTGAGTCA
>NW_028053938.1:0-399 GCF_054177405.1 Leptonychotes weddellii
AGGCCAGGAGTAAACAGAACTTGCCTGCTATTGTTTGGACAGGCTCAGTGGATGCGGACCATTTGGGGATTGAGCATTTGGTGTCAAGATTCCTTTTTTAAAAATAGTCTTTATTCTTTAAAAAAGTTTTATATTTACAGATGAATTAAGCAGATACCCCCACACTCAGTTTTCCCTATTGTTAGCATTTACCTTTGTACGAAACATTGTTACACTTAATGAATCAATACTGATACATTATTAACTAAAGTCTGGGGTTTATTTGGATTTCCTTAGTTTTTGAATTTCTACCTAATTTCTTTTTCTTTCCCAGGACGCCATCCAGGACACCACATTACATTTAGTTGTCATGTCTTCTTAGGCTCCTCTTGGCTGTGACAGTTTCTCAGACTTGCCTTG
>NW_028053939.1:0-399 GCF_054177405.1 Leptonychotes weddellii
GAATTGATAAGTTGGTTGACAAAAAGAGAAATTTTTTAAAAAAGGAGAGAATGTGATCAGGCAGGAGAGTAGAACAAAGGCATACACTAGAGATTTAGGGTATATTTTGGTCTGTTTGAAGAAAGTGTATCCCAAAATTTTAAAGAGACCAACTAAATATATATACCAAAAATAAGGTTAACTACTGAGGGGATAGAATATGACTCTAAAGATAAAAAATAAATTTTTTTTTAAAAAAGGGATTGATGAGATGTTGGTTGAAAAAGGGAAAAATAAAAATTCAAAAAAAAATTCAAAAAAATTAATTTGAAAGACTGAAGAATCATGGTAAAAAAGCCATGGATTCTATGTGCAGTATTGCCCTAGCGCTAGAGTTCTGCCATTCTCATTGATCGGTAA
>NW_028053940.1:0-399 GCF_054177405.1 Leptonychotes weddellii
CCAGTGCTCCATGCAGAACGTGCCCTCCTCAATACCCACCACCAGGCCAACCCATCCTCCCACCCCTCTCCCCTCTAGAACCCTCAGTTTATTTTTCAGAGTCCATCTTCTCTCATGGTTCGTCCACCCCTCCGATTTCCCCCGCTTCATTCCTCCCCTCCCGCTACCTTCTTCTTCTTCTTTTTTTTTCTTAACATATATTGCATTATTTGTCTCAGAGGTACAGATCTGAGACTCAACAGTCCTGCACAATTCACAGCGCTTAACAGAGCACGTACCCTCCCCAGTGTCTATCACCCAGTCACCCCATCCCTCCCACCCCACCCCCCACTCCAACAACACTCAGTTTGTTTCCTGCAATTAAGAATTCCTCATATCAATGAGATCATATGATACATG
>NW_028053941.1:0-399 GCF_054177405.1 Leptonychotes weddellii
AGGCTCGATGCCAACAACAGCGACCACCACGTTCTTTGCGCGTGGCCCCACCACACGGGGGTGGGTTCGTATGGGTCTGGAGAAACCCTTAACTGCTGTGTCTACCTGTACCCTTTCTTTTTTTTTTTTTTTTAAAGATTTTATTTATTTATTTGACAGAGAGAGACACAGTGAGAGAGGGAACACAAGCAGGGGGAGTAGGAGAGGGAGAAGCAGGCTTCCCGCGGAGCAGGGAGCCCGATGCGGGGCTTGATCCCAGGACCCTGGGATCATGACCTGAGCCGAAGGCAGACGCTTAACGACTGAGCCACCCAGGCGCCCCTACCTGTACCCTTTCCACTCCTTGTTGGCATTTTCCTGCTCTGCTTTCCTTCCCTGAATCATTTTCTCTCTTCATTC
>NW_028053942.1:0-399 GCF_054177405.1 Leptonychotes weddellii
GTATCCAACTCTTGATTTTGAGTCAGGTTATGATTTCAGGGTTGTGAGATCGAGCCCCGAGCCAGGCCCTGTGCTCAGGGAGCAGTCTGCTTGAGATTCTCTCCTTCTCCCTCTGCCTCCCTCCCCCTCAGATGCATGTGTCCTCACACGCTCTCTTGCTCTCACTCTCTCTCAAATAAATAAAATCTTTTTTTTTTTTAAAAGATTTTATTTATTTTTTTGACAGAGAGAGACATAGCAAGAGCAGGAACACAAGCAGGGGGAGTGGGAGAGGGAGAAGCAGGCTTCCCGCAGAGCAGGGAGCCCGATGTGGGACTCGATCCCAGGACCCTGGGATCATGACCTGAGCTGAAGGCAGACGCTTAACGACTGAGCCACCCAGGCGCCCTCAAATAAAAT
>NW_028053943.1:0-8813 GCF_054177405.1 Leptonychotes weddellii
CCTTTATTATAATTAATGAACCAATTTTGATAAATTATCATTAACTAAAATCTATACTTTATTGAGATTCTCTTGCTTTATATCCATTTTTTCCATTTTCTATTGCAGAATCCCATCCGGGATACTACATTATATTTAGTCATCATGTTCCATTAGGGTCCTCATAGGCCTGACAGTTTTTCAGACTTTCTTCGTTTTTGATGACCTTGAGAGTTTTGATGATCTTGAGATACCTGGCAGGATGTCCATCTACTGGGATTTCTCAGGTGTTTACAGGTTTTTTGGAGGAAGAACACAGGCATAATGTGCCATTTCTATCACATTATATCATTTTATCAACATGATTTATGATGATTGATGTTGACCTTGATCACCTACCAGGTTCTCCACTGTAAAGTTACACTCACCCATCCCTTCCATATTGTATTATTTGGAAGGAAGTAGTGACTTCCTTCCTATTTCTGTATGTAGTCATCTATATTTATGTTAAGTTAAACAAAAGTTCTTACTGACGTCTTCAAGTATAATTCATTTCCAACTGGATCAATATAGCTTCCTCTCCTTGCTGTCTACCACTCCAATAATAAGAAACCTGGTTCCCACTCTCACCCATTCATTTAATCGTCATAGAAGATTCATCCCCTTCTCCTCTTTGTCTTTTCTGCCTAGTTAACATCAGTCAAATGGGGAAACACATAGATATTTTTTTTAAAAAAGAGACTGTTTTAACTAACAATGGGAGATGGTCACTCTAGAATTACTTAGAATTAAGAGGAGATCTATAATATAAGTATCATTACTAATGGAGGATAACATCTTTTCTCCCTCCTAAATTTGTTTTGGGATATACCTTCTGATTAGGAGATCTATCAAGATTTATATCTACAGACATTTTCAGCTGTAGAAATATGAAGTTAATTAGAAATAAGGTTTTACTGTTCTTGTTATTTTACAACCCACTTTTAAAGTCAATTTTTGGAAAAACTGCCTCTTGTAATTGTTATGAAATTCATTTTAGATTTATTAATAATAAAATCCTCCTTAAAATTTTACAACCAAATTTCTGCATAAGATAGACATTCATTTCTCAGACATCCTATGGCACTTTGAGAGTATATCACTCAGGATAGGCTGAGTTCGGCTGCTGTAACAAACAAGTTGTATGTGTTGTTTCTGATCTCATGTCCTGTAACTTCAAAGGAACAGGGAAGTACACTCCTACCATGTTCCCAGAAGAGAAACCAGAAAATAATGGTTACAACACAAGCAACCACTTTAGTGATCAGATAGGTCACATTTTGGAGAAAAGAGAATGGTGAGGACCAATCATGAGAACTCTGTTCTCTCCTAATGTAATGAAACTAAATTTTGAGTTCTGAAATTTATGACTCTCCTTAGAAAAAATAGGATATACATATAATCTGTATTCTGAAATTCCAATTCCCATATCCTTTCCACTTGAAATTTGTCTCCCTTTTCTACCTCTTATGTCACATTTGCCCATTTTGCCTGATTCCTTGTCCCAAACTGGCTTCTGTCCAAGAGAACTGATGGATTAATTTGTGTTGATTGTAAAACAACTACAAAGATGCTAAAAGCTCTTTTTAAAAGCAGTATTATAGTAATGACAAGTGTGGTCCCTTGTGTTAGACTTAATGAATTCTATCCCCTGCCCCGCCACTTATTTGCAGTGTGAATTTGGATACGTTGCTAAACCTTTCTATGCCTCAGTATCTTTTTCTATAAAGTAAGAGAAGACTCACTGTGAGTGAAAACATAAAGAAGTACCTGACACTGCACACAATATGCCCTCAATTAATGTCAGCCTTATTGGCCTACTAAACTTTTTGATTTAAGAACAAATCAGACTTCTGTGTTTATCTGATACATACCTTTATTAGATTAAGCATTAACATTGCTGTATTCTAGGTTTTTGGAATGATTTGAGTATTTATCCAGCAATATAATGTATATTTCTCCAATTAACTCATATAATGCAAAAAAGGCATATTTTATAGTTCTTTTGTAAACCAAAAATAAAAACAAATTTCACAAATTTAAAAGATGGATTATTTTTATCATTTTATAGGGTCATGCATCCTCAGTAATTGCTTATCTTATTACTAAATTGAGTGAATATAAGGACAAAACATATGTAGAAAATAGCATGTTTTATTTAGTTAGTTAAGTATCTTACAAGGAACATTTTTCATGTAAAGGAAAAACTACATTATTTTGCTTCCTAAACACCTAACTGTAAGAATTTCAAATTTGACATCTATAATATTTTAGTTAAAATACTACTAGAAATAGTAAATATGTGATAGGTGTCTTAAAGGAGACAACTGACACTTTATGACTTTTGAAAATTATAAATATTTTAGAAAACTCAAGGGGCGCCTGAGTGGCTCAGTTGGTTAAGCGTCTGCCTTCAGCTCAGGTCATGATCCTGGAGTCCCGGGATGGAGCCTCACATCTGGCTCCCTGCTCAGCCGGGAGTCTGCTTTGCCCTCTCCCTTTGCCCCTCCTCCTGCTCCTTCTCTCTCAGTTTCTCTCTTTCTCTTGCTCACTCCTCTCTCTCAAATAAATAAATAAAATCTTTAAAAAAAGGAAAACTCAAGATTATTCAATCATTAGTACAATTCAATATGCACATATAATTCATATTTTCAAAAATATTGCTTAAATTTGCCAAGAGTTCAAATTGTATTGAGTATCCAAAACCAAATCCAAGTACTCATTCACCCAATGAGGATAAATAGCACTTCAGTAGATAATTGGAGTGTAAGTTGTCTATAGAAATAGAAACCACTGATGTTATTTATATATGGATGAATATGCATTTTATTGCATCATATCCAGAATAAAAAGGGACTTTTGTACTTTTACTTGTGATCATCATTTGTTTTGTGAGCTACAAATAGCTAATCTACTTTTCTGAGTTAAAAAGATTAACACTAATTATAGTTACTTAATTTGAAAATAAAAATAATAAGGCTATTCATTAAAATATAGATTTAAATACATTAAATTAGAAACATTGCTAAGAACGGGACACATGTGGATATCTAAAGAATTGCAATAGTTATATTCACAAATGGAAGAAAGACCTATTGAGTAACTAAATTTTTAAGTGGAAGGGATGCTGTTGTCTGGAAAATAACTTTAAGAATGATGAAATTGATTAATTTACAAAGCAAATGACATTACATTATATTCTTTCATAGTAGTTGGCACTATGTGACTCTCACAAATTTGTTACCACAATTTGGCATGCAACAATTATATTTGATGAAAATCATGTCTGGTCCTGTACTTCATTCCCTCCATCATGTATACTCATTATTATTTGTATATATAATTATTAAAATTGCTAGAAATGCTAGATTTCATTCTATTACTTAAAATAATATTAATCACATTAATTTAGAAAATGTAAATTTATAATATGTTATTAAAAAGTAATGATATATTTTCAAAATACTAGTGAGGTAATTCTATTTGCATAAATGTGCTATACTTTCTATTATTTCTAAGTTTTAGTTTTATTCCTAGATATTATAATGTAATATGATCTTAGGTATTTAAAAGTAGAAGAAGGCAAAAAAAAACCTAACAAAACAACACAAGAAGAGAGAAGAAACCAACCCATAATTTCTGAAAAATTTCACTACCAACAGAAAGGAAAATTATGTTTAAGAAGAAATGCAAATTTATGTATCTTAACAACTACTTATTAATTTTTCATGAAAATCTGGTTTAAGGACAAAGCTCAGTCCCATACCCCATTTAATAATTTGAAATTATAATAGTTTATTAAATATGTGTGTGCACACATGCATGCGTGTAGTGGTATTGAGGAAACGGATTATTTTCTTGCTTTATTGTGGAGAATGATAGTTAAATAGTTCTGTCTAAATGCTCTCTTTTTTAAGGTTTATATTAACTGCTGCTTATCGGTACCATGTTCTACTCTATTTGTTGCAGTTTACAAATTTTTTTTCTGTAGGTTTAAAAAGTAAACTGTAATTTATGGTCTCAAAGATAGCTAGGTTTTAAAGTAATTTACTTGCAATTTAATGTGGATTTACATTTCTAAATATAAAAGTAAAAAGTGAAATTTCTTTCTGTCTTTCTATTTGTAGGGACCCAGGGCAGGCTGCCCCCAAAAGTACCAGAATGGCATATTAATTATTTTGAATTGAATCTACTTGGGAAACAGCTGGTACAAAGACACTCAGACCTTCCTCTATTCCCCTAAAAGCAGGAAAAAAATCCCCCATATGAAAAATACCTTCCCTGTACTAAGAAGTAAAAAGACATCATTATCAGTGGAGATAGGGACTTTAAAGTGGAGAAAGCTGGGGCACCTGGGTGGCTCAGTTGGTTAAGCAAACTGCCTTCGGCTCAGGTCATGATCCTGGAGTCCCAGGATGGAGTCCCGCTGGGGCTCCCCGCTCAGCGGGAAGTTTGCTTCTCCCTCTGACCCTCCCCCCTCTCATGTTCTCTCTCTATCTCATTCTCTCTCAAATAAATAAAATCTTTAAAAATAAAGTGGAGAAAGCTGTAGAAACAAACCAATTTTTTTTTTAATCCATTACTACAGCCTCTGTTCTGCTTAGAATTCCTTACTAATTAAAGCTCCCAAACACTTGTTTTCTTTATCCTGCCAATTCACCACAAATTTATTGTCTCTTTGTCTAAAAATGTATAAAAACTGCCTGCTTTGGTCATTTCTTTGGGTCTCAATTTCATTATTGGGCCCCTGTGTGCATGTAATTAAACTTTTTTTTCCTTCTTAATCTGTCTCAGAACACTTTAATTCCTAAATGAGCTAGAAGAACCCTGGGGTGGGGGTGGGGTCGGGAGAAGGAAATGTCTTTCTCTCCTACGTTTTTCTACAGAGAACTGTAGCAGAACAAAGTAATTATACTTTTCTTAGTAGTTATGAAAAAAAAGTTTAGTTTGTGGATATGCCAATTTGGTTTTGACATATCATTTGTTATTTTTCCTCCATGTTTTCAAAAAGGAAAGAGGAAATTTGCAACTTACAATTTTGCAGATAGGGATTTTTGCAGAGGTACTGTGGGAGAAGTAATTTATCATCGTTAAATCAAATATTACATAAAAGTGGAAATTTATTAGTGCAAAATTAGCCAGGTTTTGTTACATGTTTATCTTGATTTATCTGATCATTATCTCTGTCCTTGATTGTTCAAAGGCATTCATGCAGGTTTCCAAGTTTGGGAGCAAATATATAACCAAGGTGTTTCTATGCATTTAAAGGCGCATAGAATTTTTCCATATATAAAGTAAACTTTATATATGGAATTTTTTTTCCAATATAAAGTAAACTTTAAATTAGAACGTAATTCTTTATCCTTTAACAGCACTGCCCAATATAAACTTATGTGAAAATGGAAATACATGTGTCTGTTGAACACTTGAAATATGGCTAGTGCGGCCAAAGTGATTTTTAAAATTTATTTGATTTTAATTAATTAAAATTTTATATTGAGATATTCACATGTGAAATGTATCTACCATGTTAGACAATATAGCTTTGGAGTTTTATTATTCCTCTTTCATTCATTTTACCTAAAATTTAAAAAGAATTTTTTTAAAGATTTTATTCATTTATTTGAGAGAGGGAGCTTGAATGAGAGAGCACAAGCAGGGGTAGCAGCAGAGGGAGAGGAAGAAGTAAACTCCCACTGAGCAGAGAGCCTGATATGGGGCTCAATCCCAGGACCCTGAGATCATGACCTGAGCCAAAGGCAGCCAGTTAACCAAATGAGCCACCCAGGTGCCCCTAAAAAGAATATTGTTTTAATATTTGATCTTCACATGAAATTAGCATGGTCAACAGTTTGCTTTATTTTTAATTTTACACAATTTAAATTTACTGTGAAGGTATGATAGAAAGATACAAGCAAGTGAGAATTTCTAAGGGACATGTTTCTGTTTATCTTTTCCTTGATGTTTCTAGGCTTTTAAAACAATCAGCCACAAGTATCAGTCAGCTGCTCTGTTTAAGGCAGCAAGGTCCTTTTCTACACCATTCACTATGATCTGACCCAAGTCCAGAGACAAACAATGTGGTGATCTCCTGCACAGAGTGTTCTCTAGAGCATTCTGGACTAATTTGGGAATTCTGGGGAAACTGAAGTCTCATTATTTAGTAATTAGAGTATGGAAAATCTATCGCAGGAGCATGTGGAAAGGCAGGTACAAGCTTTTTATCCATGACATTTAAACAATTTCACATAGAAGCAATCTTAAAATCACTACTATTGGTCCTATTTGTATTTGAACTTATTATAGAAAAAATATAGGATAAATAGTGTGCAATGATGACCTTACTCAGAAAGTCCATTAGTATAGTTTTGAGTTAAAATATAGATACAGGTATAAGTGAAGAAATAAGGTAAAATTAAAGAATTGCAGTTTTGTATGTGCAGGGAAATGAAATCAGACAGATTCTAGGGTATTAAGGATCAATGGCTCCATTAGAAATAAGAGTACAACTTAAAGCTGTATTGAATTGGGTGGGGCAAAACTGGAACAGAAATAAAAGACCAAAACAATCAAAGTTACCTCAGTTCACTTCCTAAACAGGTGGGATAATTACTCCCAGAGCAGCATTTCAGGAAAAGACTGAGCTTAATACTTGATCCTTTCATCCTCAAGCATGAACGCAATCGAATAAGATGTAATCACTCTCTAGTGTAGATAATTAAAACAAATTTTTTGTTAATCGTTTTTGTCTTAAGCATAAATTTCCTGTATATAAAAATAGAAGAAAATTAAGAGAGGAAAATAGAATCATGTGGTTGAGGTGGTCCTGTTTTGGAAACCAAGCCTAGGCAGAAATGCTTCAACTTTAGAAAACAGAAGATGATAATTCATAGTACAATCAACATAAGGCTGATTATTAAATTTATGGTTAATTTTTTAAATTAATTGACAATTTTGAAAAAAAGGAAAAATAGAAAATCAAATTCGTATTTATTTTAACAGCATCGTTTTGAATTTCAAAACAGGCAGTTACAATGGAAGGCTGAATATGCAGGTAAAGATTGAGTACAACTATTTCAATTAAAGTACACCAAAAATTCCAACAGATTCTAGACATGAAAGATTAATATTTTGAAATATAAGTAGAAAGATTTAGCAATGTAATGAAAGAAGGAAAATAAATTTGATACCTTATCACTTGTTAGCCAATTGTAACACTCTTTGCTAGCAGATGTAAAAAATAATTCAGTTTCAAGTATTTGTTATTAAAACATATGCAGATATCCCCAAGAAGTGTTTATCAGGTTATGCTGTGTAAAAGCTTACTAATACACACAGCTGTTATACCTGTGAGGAAACAGTCTCTTGTATACATTGCTGTTATAAAGGCAAATTAGTTAAAAAAAAGCAAATAAGTTGCAAACATTAATGAGGGCCATGCTTTTCTTAATTAATTAATTAATTTTTTATTATGTTATGTTAATCACCATACATTACATCATTAGTTTTTGTTGTAGTGTTCCACGATTCATTGTTTGTGTATAATACCCAGTGCTCCATTCAGTACGTGCCCTTATTTTTTTAAAATTATTTCCCCACCATCATGAAGATATTACTGACAAATAACATGTAAGTGTAAAGTATACAAAGTAGGGGCACTTGTGTGGCTTGGAGGGTTAAGGGTCTGACTCTTGATTTCGGCTCACCACGACATGATCTCAGGGTCATGAGATCTCGTCCCACATGGGGCTCTGCGCTCAGCGGGGTGTCTGCTTAACATTCTCTCTCTCCCGCTGCCTCCTCCCCAACCCTCTCAAAAAAAATAAAGTGCACAAAGTGATGATTCGATACATGTATATATTGTGAAATGATTACCATAATCGCTTAGTTAGTACTTGCATTCCCTCACATAATTACCATTTTTTGTCATGATAACTTTTACTGTCAAGTTGTTCCTCTCAACAACTTTCAAGTACATAATACAGATTGGTAATTACAGTCACCATGCTGTACATTAGATCCCCACAACTTATTCATCTAGTAAGTGGAAGTTTGTACCCTTTGACCAGTATCTCCCCCATGACCCAGCGCCCCTGACAGTCGTCATTCTACTCTTTATTTCTTTGAGTTCAGCTTTTATTTAGATTCCACATATGAGTGAAAACATTCAGTATTTGTCTTTTTCTGTCTGACCTAATTTTCACTTAGCATAATCCCATCAAGTTTCATCCACACTGTTGCAAACGGCACATTTCATTTTTTTTTTATTGCTGAATAATATTCCATTGTATGTATATATCACGTCTTTATTCATTCATCCCTCATGGACACTTAGGCTGTTTCCCTGTCTTGGCTGTTGTAAATAATGCTGAAGTGAACAAGGTGGGAGGGTGCAGGTACCTTTTCCATACAGCGACTTCATTTGCTTTGGAAAAATACCCAAAAATGTAATTCCAGACCATATGGTAGTTATTTTTAATTTTTTTGAGGAACCTCTGTACTGTTTTATATAGTGGCTGCACCAGTTTACTTTACCACCATTAGTGCACGAGGGTCTCAGCGGCCAGCAGGCACTGGGGTGAGCCTGGGGCCTCCGTTTGAGGGAGGCTGCTGAGAGCTAGAGGCCTCAGAAACAGCTCGGCGCCTCATGCGCTGCCTGAGGACAGGTGGTGGGCCGCCTGGGGGCTGGGGCAGTAGGGGCCGGGCGGAGGGGGCGGGCCAGGACTCACAGCTTCCGGCCAGCAACCTCTGGTAGAGGTGGCTGCCAGGTGTGCCAGGAGGCTCGTGCGGCTGGA
>NW_028053944.1:0-399 GCF_054177405.1 Leptonychotes weddellii
CGGGGCACATTGAGGTGGGGGAGCAAGATAGAAGTGCAGAACCCATAATTGGCTGGTCCCACTCAGGCCATGTAAGCCAAGCAAGGAGAGTGGGTTTCATCTGAAGAGCAGGGGACAAAAGGGTGTATTGGCTACTCCTGATTTTGTTGAAGTGCTCTCTTGCTGATGAGTGGAACAGAGGGAGGACAAGGCAGGAGGGAACTGGGAAGAACAGGGATGTCACCCTTGCACTAAGAGGAGAGAGAAAGGTTGTAATGTCAGGAGGAAGAGGAGATATGGGCAGATGGACAGTACCAGAGGAAGCATTGGTGGGGAATGACAGAGAGAGGAATCCCGGGTGATAGGGTCTCCTTGCAATAACTCTGGGAATATTGTTCCCTTTGATCTAGATAAGATAGT
>NW_028053945.1:0-399 GCF_054177405.1 Leptonychotes weddellii
GGGCGCCTGGGTGGCTCAGTCGTTAAGCATCTGCCTTCGGCTCAGGTCATGATCCCAGGGTCCTGGGATCGAGCCCCGCATCGGGCTCCCTGCTCTGCAGGAAGCCTGCTTCTCCCTCTCCCACTCCCCCTGCTTGTGTTCCCTCTCTCGCTGTGTCTCTCTGTCAAATAAATAAATAAAATCTTTAAAAAAAAAAAAAAAAAAAACAGACTGACAGGGTAGCAGTGATTGACTGGGCTCTTCCAGACTCTAAGTTTACCTCTGATTATAGCAACTGTATCCAGCTTTGCATTTCTTCTGTGTGTACGCATGAATTTAAATTAGTTTTCGATAGCTTGTGTATCCTTGCTTATGTATACTCATTTTTTATCCTCTGTGAATATGTCCTCTCTCTGCAGC
>NW_028053946.1:0-399 GCF_054177405.1 Leptonychotes weddellii
AGTAGTATCTACCTCATAGGTTGTAATGAGCTTATTAATACAATACCTGGCACTAAATTCTCAATAATTCCTCGCTGTCATTATTTTCTTTTTTTTTTATTTTTTATTTTTTAAAGATTTTATTTATTTATTTGAGACAGAGAGAATGAGAGACAGAGAGCATGAGAGGGAGGAGGGTCAGAGGGAGAAGCAGACTCCCCGCCGAGCAGGGAGCCCGATGCGGGACTCGATCCCGGGACTCCAGGATCATGACCTGAGCCGAAGGCAGTCGCTTAACCAACTGAGCCACCAGGCGCCCTGTTTTCTTTTTTTAAATCAGTACTTTCGTGAACATTCTTCCTCTGCTCCTCTTGGTCACTTCTTCCCTTCAAAGATGTGTGCTCTCATGCAGATGAGAGC
>NW_028053947.1:0-399 GCF_054177405.1 Leptonychotes weddellii
AGTCTCTAAGGGCAGAAATTTAAGCTGAATTGGCAGAACTTAAAAATGCTATCAGTGAGATCCAATCCAATCTAGATAATCTAACAGCTATGGTAAGTGAGGCAGAAGAACAAATAAGCGACCTGGAAGACAATATAATAGATAAAAAGGGAAAAGAGGAGGCCAGGGAAAAACAACTCAGAATCCATGAAAATAGATTTAGAGAAATAAGTGACATCATGAAGCATTCCAATGTCAGAATATTTGGAATCCTGGAGGGAGTGGAGAGAGGACTAGAAGATGTATTTGAGCAAATCGTAACTGAGAACTTCCCTAATCTGGGGAATGAAACAAACATTCGCATCCTAGAGGCAGAGAGGACCCCTCCCAAGATAAAGGAAAACAGGCCGCTGCCCCAGC
>NW_028053948.1:0-399 GCF_054177405.1 Leptonychotes weddellii
TTAATGGTCCTATAGTATTCTAGCCTATCTCTATTAAAGCCCTAAGTATACTGTATCATACTTTTTTTTTTTTAAGATTTTATTTATTTATTTGAGAGAGAGAGCATGAGACAGAGAGAGCACATGAGAGGGGGGAGGGTCAGAGGGAGAAGCAGACCCCCTGCTGAGCAGGGAGCCCGATGCGGGACTCGATCCCGGGACTCCAGGATCATGACCTGAGCCGAAGGCAGTCGCTCAACCAACTGAGCCACCCAGGCGCCCCTATCATACTTTTTGTTTATGTGCCTGCCATATTTGGTAAGTTGTGAAGTTGTAGAAGACAAAGACTTTCACTTAGTCATGTTTTTCCTCCTAGTTCACAGTAGAGCATCTTGCATAGAGTGAGGGCTACATAATGAA
>NW_028053949.1:0-399 GCF_054177405.1 Leptonychotes weddellii
GAAGATTCGCCGTACCTGTTGTTTGCCGTATCTGTTGTCTGTGTAACATTTGTCTTATCGCCCCTAGCCTCACAATTGCTGGTGTTCTTTTCTGTTGCAGCAGGAAATGTCTTCCTGTCATGGGCCACGACTTACATTAAAATTCACAATCACCCTGACTGTTGGGTCTGGGGAAACGACCTTTTTACTCAGTCACTGGAAAACCATAGTTCTATTTTTCCTTTGGTCTCATAGGTATACGGATGTTGCTGCTGTGGCATAGGGATGCAGGTCACCTCCCGATAGCTGGCTCTAGGGTCATCACAGAAGAATGGCATGTAAAGATTGTAGGGCCATAAAGATGTTGGGGGTGGAGTGTAGGAGTTCTGACAGCACTGACTCCATTTTCGGCCTTCCATC
>NW_028053950.1:0-399 GCF_054177405.1 Leptonychotes weddellii
GGGATGTCAAACAGAGTGGAAGGTACTTACTCATCGGGAAATATCTATTTCCTCATTGTGAGTCTTCAACACTAATTTTCTGGCTTATTTCTCTTCACTTCTGTCTCTGTATCTCTTGTCATCTACTGTGGCTTCCAAATCTCTCTATCTCCACCAGGATACAACACCACTAATTTTAAAAAATAAGAGTTAAAATACCATCTAACTCTATGAGTTTGCAATAAAAACTCCCTGATTCTGATGTAGGTCTGTATCAGAATGCAAATATATTTATGATAGGATTAGTTCAAAACTAGGCAAATTGTGAAAAAACTGAAATTTACCTACTTTTCTTACCCTCCTCCTCATTTTTTCACTCATTTATTTATTTTAAAATTATATATAGAGAGAGAAATGAGA
>NW_028053951.1:0-399 GCF_054177405.1 Leptonychotes weddellii
GGTTTCCGTCCAGGGGGGCTGCCCTAAAGTCCTTTCCCCACTTCTACCAGTCTGGGAGTCTGTGCCCCGTCCCCAGCGCGGGAGGCTATTGCTTCCCTATGGCGTAGGATCCCCCTGCCAGACTCCCTCCTGCTGCCGTTTATCCTCTGATATCTGCCCGCAGAATCATGGCTCCCCGCTTCGTACCTTGAAACCAACCACCTGCGATATTCTGTTTGTAGAGATCCAGATCTTCTTACATCTCAGGCTGGTTTCGTGGGTGCTCAGAGTGGTCTGGTAGATATCCAGCACAATTCTGGGGACCAGCTGGAATAGGGTCCCCTACTCCTCCGCCATCTTTTCCTCCCTCCCCAAACTTTTTGTTAGAGTTCAGAAGTATAGGAATTGAGAATAAGCATT
>NW_028053952.1:0-399 GCF_054177405.1 Leptonychotes weddellii
TTATTTCAATAGTTTTTAATTCATTTTCCTTTTGGGTATTCAAGGTGTATAACCTTATCATCTGCAAGTAGTGATAATTTTACCTCCTCCTAATCAATATTTTTAGCTCTAGTTTCTTTTTCTTGTCTAATTATATAGGCTACTACTTCCTTTTATTTATTTATTTATTTATTTATTTATTCTTATGTTAATCCCCATAAATTATATCATTAGTTCTAGATGAAGTGTTCCATGATTCATTGTTCGTGCACAACACCCAGTGCTCCATGCAGAACGTGCCCTCCTCAATACCCACCACCAGGCCAACCCATCCTCCCACCCCCCTCCCCTCTAGAACCCTCAGTTTGTTTTTCAGAGTCCATCGTCTCTCATGGTTCGTCCACCCCTCCGATTTCCCCC
>NW_028053953.1:0-399 GCF_054177405.1 Leptonychotes weddellii
ACCTTCCCCAATGTCTATCACCCAGCCACCCCATCCCTCCCACGCCCCCACCACTCCAGCAACCCTCAGTTTGTTCCCTGAGATTAAGAATTCCTCATATCAGTGAGATCATATGATACTTGTCTTTCTCTGATTGACTTATTTCGTTTAGCAAAGTACCTTCTTGTTCCAACCACGTCATTGCAAATGGCAAGATTTCAGGTTTTTTTTTTTTTGATGGCTGCATAATATTCCATTGTATATATACACCATATCTTCTTTATCCATTCATCTGTTGATGGACATCTTGGCTCTTTCCATAGTTTGGCTATTGTGGACATTACTGCTATAAACACTGGGGTGCACGTACCCCGAGGCTTAGTTTCTTATATATAGAATAAAGACCACCTTGTGAAAGCA
>NW_028053954.1:0-8812 GCF_054177405.1 Leptonychotes weddellii
AATACATCTGCCCAGGGGCGCCTGGCTGGTTTAGTCGGTTGAGTGTCTGCCTTCGGCTCAGGTCATGATCCCAGGGTCCTGGGATCGAGCCTGCTTCTCCCTCTGCCTCTGCCTCTCTCTCTGTCTCTCATGAATAAATAAACAAAATTTTAAAAAAATTTTAAAAGTACATCCGCCTGACTTTCTAGGGCTATTGCAGAGATTCTGAGTTGGCATTAAGATGCCCCGTTTGGGGAGGAGGACATTGATAACAGGATATCTTCCCTCTTCTGCCAGTTTTGAAAGTGGGCACTGGGACAGAAAGGTGGCAACAGGTGCTGGGTAAGTTCAACTTTAATGGGCGTGTCCTAAGCAGCTGCCGTCCCCTGTGAAGGCCAGCTGTCCGCCAGCTGACTGGGACCTCTGCAAGCGCCCACCCCAGAAAGTCAGCTATTGCAGGTCAGACCAAATTGTTACAGATGGCAGGGGGAAGTCCAGTTACCGTCCAACTTGCTTACAGCACAGTACTATGTTTAATTTGCAAGAAATATTTCTACCGGATATGTTAGTAGACCGGGGTTAGCCAGGAAGGCACATACCTCAGTGAGGATCCGTGGTAAGAGGAAGCCATTTCATCAGATAAGGGATAATCAACTTGATCTTTATTTCAATTGCAGCAAACAGGCCACGACAAGGCAGAATAGGTGACTTTAGTATCGAGGGGAAAACGTTCATTTGTCCATCAAAGGAGACAGGGACACTAAGACTGGGGGACAAAAGGAGGCATAGTGTGGCTAAAGGTGACCTGAATGGACTCATTGTAACCCCCATGATTCTTTTCCAGGCTGAGGATGGCTGAGGTTTACTCGAGCACTCATTTGTCCAACAGCCAGGTTTTAGTTTCTTGTTTATAAACTACAGAGGCAATTTCTGGGGCGCCTGGGTGGCTCAGTCCACTGAGCGACCACTGACTCTTGATTTCGGCTCAGGTCATGATCTCAACGTTGTGAGATCGAGTCCCATGGCGGGCTCTGCACTCAGCATGGAGTCTGCTTGAGATTCTCTCTCTCCCTCTGCCCCTCCCCCTGTTCGCATGCACTCTCTAAATAATAAATAAATAAATAAATGAATATCTTAAAAAAATAAACTATGGAGGCAATTTCCAAGACATGGTCCAACACGGGACTGTACTTCTAAGGTATGAGGGTATGGTCTTTTCCTCTTGTAGGGACAAGTGTCTAGTTCCCTGCTTTCTCTGCTGGCTTTTGAGTTTTACTGTAAAACGGGCTGATGAGCCAAGGGCTGCATTTGGACTTCTTCAGGAACACTGGGTGGCAGTTCCCAGATGAAACCTCAGAGAAATGACCACTCAGAGGGGACTTCAAAATCCTCCACCTTGAAAACTTTTCTGTAGCCACCACTTACTTGATTATAATAATCTTTTGGATATTCATGTGATTTGACTTTGTACCTATTGGTTTTGGACCAGATTTTTTATTTTTTTATTTTTTTATTCTTATGTTAATCCCCATACATTACATCATTAGTTTTAGATGAAGTGTGGACCAGATTTTTTTAAAAAGATTTTATTTATTTATTTATTTATTTGAGAGGGAGAGAGAGAGCATGAGTAGCGGGAGAGGCAGAGGGAGAGGGAGAAGCGATCTCCCAGCTGAGCAGAGAGCCTGACGTGGGGCTTGATCCCAGGACCCCGGGACAGACGCTTAACCGACTGAGCCACCAGGCGCCCCTGGACCAGATTTAATAAGGCCCAGCTTTCATCACATTCCATATTGAGGTGCAGAAGGTAGAGAAAACTGCACTCCACTGGTCATATCACATTATTATCTTTGATCAGTAGAATGTATATCTTTTTCTTTCTTGATTCAAGCATTCCATTTTCTCTTCATTCTCCACTCCCATTTCCAACCCCTCCCTCCACAGAAAGACAGTCTAACATGTTTATTGTGGTTTTCTTTGATTCTATGTGTTCCATCAGGTGTAAATGTTGCTAAGTTTGAAAACTGTGTTTCTTGGGGCGCCTGGGTGGCTCAGTCGTTAAGCGTCTGCCTTCGGCTCAGGTCATGATCCCAGGGTCCTGGGATCGAGTCCTGTGTCGGGCTCCCTGCTCAGTAGAGAGTCTGCTTCTCCCTCTCCCTCTGCCCCTGCTTGTGTTCCCGCTCTTGCTGTCTGTCTGTCTCTCTCTGTCAAATAAATAAATAAAATCTTTTTTTTTAAGATTTTTTTTTTTTTAATTTGAGAGAGAGAGAGCGAGCACGAGACGGGGGAGGGTCAGAGGGAGAAGCAGACTCCCCGCTGAGCAGGGAGCCCGATGTGGGACTCGATCCCGGGACTCCAGGATCATGACCTGAGGCGAAGGCAGTTGCTTAACCAACTGAGCCACCCAGGCACCCTAAATAAATAAAATCTTTAAAAAAACAAGAAAACTGTGTTTCTTTTAAAACTTTAAATGCATTCAACATACAGAAAATTTTCTGAAACTTATTTTTACAGTTTAAGGAAAAATAATAAAGCACTTACATATCTACCAACCAGGTTAAGAGCTAGAACATTAGAGCATTTTAGAAGCCTCCCATGTTTTCCTTCACATATCCCCTTCCTCTGCCCCAGAGGAAACCATTATCCTGAGCTTTACATTATCATTCTCTTGCTTTTCTTGAAAATTTTACCTCCCATGTATGTGTCCCTAAACAATGTATCATTTTGTTTTGAAAACTTGAGTGGCCAGCACACACCTAGCTGGTCACTGAAGTTACTATTAGGTGAAGATGCCCAGGAGTGCATAAGCTGGACAGTCTCTTGGTCATAGTCTGGCTTCAGCTTTACAAGAGTTTATGAAAGACACTTCTGGGGAAGTCAGTGGGTAAGGTCATGAATGAGTCCAGGGAAACAGACCCATAGCTCAACAGTTAGGGCACCAGTGGGCTGTTGTGTGAACCAGAAATTAGTTGTCTGGTAACAATATGGTTTGATGGGGAGTGGGCCCCTCTGAATTCTCTACCTTTTTTTTTTTTTAAGATCTATTTATTTATTTTAGAAAGAGAGGGAGAGAGAGTACGCTAGTGGGGGAAGAGGCAGAGGGAGAAGGAGAGGGGAAGCAGACTCCCCACTGAGTGCAGAGCCCAACGTGGTCATGGGGCTCTATCTCCGGACCCTGAAATCATGACCGGAGCTGAAACCAAGAGTCAGACGCTTAACTGACTGAGCCACCTAGGCTCCTCTGAATTCTCTACTTTAAAAAAATTTTTTTTTAAAGATTTTATTTATTTATTTGAGAGAGAGAATGAGATAGAGAGAGCATGAGAGTGGGGAAGGTCAGGGGGAGAAGCAGACTCCTTGCTGAGCAGGGAGCCCGATGTGGGACTCAATCCAGGGACTCCAGGATCATGACCTGAGCCGAAGGCAGTCGCTTAACCAACTGAGCCACCCAGGCGCCCATCTCTACTTTTAAAATTAACATATAATTAACATACAGGGTTATGTTAGTTTCAGGTATACAACATAATGATTCAATAATTCTATATATTGCTCAGTGCTCACCATGATAAGTGTAGTCATCTGTCACCAAACAACATTTTCACAATCTTACTGACTATATTCCCTATGCTGTACTTTGATCATCCCTGTAACTTCTTTCTTTTGTAACCAGAAGTCTGTACTTCTTAATCCCCTTCACCCATTTTGCTCATCCCCCCCACCCACCTCCCCTCTGACAACCACCTGTTCTCTGAATTTAAGTCTGTTTTTTTGTTTGTTTCTTTTTTCTTTGTTGTTTTGTTTCTTAAATTCCATATATGAGGGGCGCCTGGGTGGCTCAGTCGTTAAGCGTCTGCCTTCGCCTCAGGTCATGTTCCCAGGGTGCTGGGATCGAGCCCCGCGTCGGGCTCCCTGCTCTGCGGGAAGCCTGCTTCTCCCTCTCCCACTCCCCCTGCTTGTGTTCCCTCTCTCGCTGTGTCTCTCTCTGTCAAATAAATAAATAAAATCTTTTTTAAAAATTCCATATATGAGTGAAATCATATGGTATTTGTCTTTCTGTCCAACTTATTTCACTTAATACTATATCCTCTGGGTCCATCTATGTTGTTACAAACGGCAAGATCTTATTCTTTTACATGGCTGAATAATATTCCATTATATATATATACTACTTCTTCATCCACTCATCTATTAATGGACACTTTGGTCACTTCCATATCTTGACTATTGTAAATAGTGCTACAATAAATATAGAAATGCATATATCTTTTTAATTAGTGTTTTCATTTTCCTTAGGTAAATACCCAGTAGTGGAATTACTGGATCATATGGCACCTCTATTTTTAATTAAAAAAAAAAAGACTTATTTATTTTGGAGAGTGAGTGAGTGCAAGAGGGAGAGGGAGAGAGAATCTCAAGCAGACTCCGAGCTGAGCATGGAGCTCACACGGGGCTCGATCTCGTGACCCTGGGATGATGACCTGAGCTGAAATCAAGAGTTGGATGCTCGACCAACTGAGGCACCCAAGCACCCCAATTTTTAATTTTTTGAGGAACCTCCATACTCTTTTCTACAGTGGCTGCAGCAATTTGCATTCCACCAACAGTGCATGGAGGTTCCTTTTTCTCCAAAACCTCATCAGCACTTCTTATTTCTTATCTAAAGAGATAGAATCAAAGGATTCTAGCCATTCCGACAGGTTTAAGGTGATATATCACTGTTGTTTTGATTTGCATTTCCCTGATAATCAGTGATGTTGAGCATCCTTTCATGTGTCTGTTGGCCATCCGTATGCCTTCTTTGGAAAAGCATCTATTCAAGTCCTCTGCCCATTTTTTAATCAGATTTCTGTTTGTTTGTTTGCTGAGTTGTATAAGTTCTTCATATATTTTGGATAAAACCCGTTATCAGATATATCATTTGCAAATATCTTTTCCCATTTCGTAGGTTGCCCTGTCATTGTGTTGATGATTTCCTTTGCTGGGCAAAAGCTTTTTATTCTGGTGTAGTCCCAGTAGTTTATTTTTGCTTTTGTTTTCCTTGCCTGAGGAGACATATCTAGAAAAATGTTAAAATGGCTAATGTCAAACAGATTACTGCCTAGGTTATCTTCTAGAAGTTTTATGGTTTGGGGGCTCATTTAGGTCTTTAATCCATTTGAGTATATTTTTGTGTATGAGAAAGTGGTCCAATTTTATTCTTTTAACCAACTGAGCCACCCAGGTGCCCCAATTTTATTCTTTTGCATGTAGCTGTCCAGTTTACCCTGCACCATTTATTGAAGAGACTGTCTTTTCCCTATTGTATATTCTATATTCTTGCCTCCTTTGTTGTAGATTGTTTTAAAAGATTTTATTTATTTGAGAGAGAGAGAGAGAGCACAAGCAGGGGGAGCGGCAAGCAGAGGGAGAGGGAGAAGCAGGCTCCCCGCCAAGCAAGGAGCCTGATGCGGGGCTCCATCCCAGGACCCCAGGATCATGACCTGAGCTGAAGGCAGACGCTTAACTGACTGAGCCACCCAGGCGCCACCTTTGTTTTAGATTAATTGGCCATATAAGTGTGGGTTTATTTCTGGGCTCTCCATTTTGTTCCATGAATTCCCTACTTCTAATCTCCCCATGACCTGCCCCCAGCAAGAGTTGGTGACAGCAGATAACTTCTGTGGGGTGGAATGCGGGTCCACACCTGATCAGGCTGATGCAGCGCTTGGAGGGAGGGTGTGTGAGAGCTTTGGCAGCATGTGATCATATTAGCCAAGTACACATACTCTGAGCCAAGCTCACCTGGACATTCTGTCTTCAGGTTAATAGAGAACAGGTGGGGCTGTCTCCTCCTTACAGGAGGGCAGATACTAAAGGATAAAGGCTATGGGAGTGGGTGACTGAAGACAAAGGAATATACGCAGGAGGAATATACTTCCTCCATTTCAATCTGGGTACCTTTAATTTCTTTTGCTTGCCTCATTGCACTGGTGAGAAGCTGCAGTACAATGTTGGATGGAAGTAGTAAGAATGGACATCCCTGTCTTATTTCTGATCTTGGAGGAAAAACATGCAGCCTTTTCCTGCTACATACAATATTAGCTGTGGGGATTTTTAGATGCCATATATCAGGTGGAGGAAGTTCCTTTCTAGTCCTAGCTTGCCAAGTGGTTCTTTTCTTTTTTAATCAGAAATGGATATTGGATTTTGTCAAATGCTTCTCTGCATTTATTGCAATGATCATATGGGTTTTTCTTTTCTTGGTTTATCGACATGGTGAATTGCATTGATTGATTTTTCTAACGTTAAACCAACCCTGTTTGTTTATCCTGAGATAAACCCCACGTGGTCATGATATCTTATCTTTTTAATATATTGTTCAAATTGATTTGGTAAAATTTTGTTTAAAATTTTTGCATCTCTTGGGGCGCCTGGGTGGCTCAGTCGGTTGAGCATCCGACTCTTGATTTCGGCTCAGGTCATGACCTTGGGGTTGTGGGATCGGGCCCCATGTTGGGCTCTGCATGGGGCATAGGAGCCTTCAAGATTCTCTCTCTCCCTCTCCCTCAGCCCCTCCCTCTGCTCGCTCTCTCTCTCAAAAAAAAAATTTTTTTTTGCATCTCTTGAACTTTCGCTTTTAACACGGTTTCCTCAAATTTGCCTCGCCACCAAGTACTTATCTTCAGTATGACCCCCTCCTCCTGTCCATACCGTCCAGATTGTGTCTGGGATGGTTACTAAGGCTGAGACTTTTCCCAGACTCTGAGAGGGCCCAAGAAACTTTAAAACAGAGATTGAAGGCAGTTGTGAAGCGGTCAGTCCTACCTCTGAGAGCATGAATCCACCCCTGGCAGCAGCCTTGCCCCTCAACAGACGCAGGTTCCTGGCCTGAAGAGCTGTCACACCCTTTAAAGCCTCTCAGTACCTGACAGGTTCGTTCTGAAGAGAAAAGCATTATTAAATGCTTAGGAAATCCCTTGCCCCGAATTAACCCCTCACTGTCACTGTTCCCCCCATTGGGTATTGCCCTGCACTGAGGAAATAGCCATCACAGGTCACCTCTCAAGAGGGGTCCACCCTTAAACACTACTTCCTGTGTTCCCACTGAAGAATCCTACCCCATTCCACCTAATGAACTGGATATCCCACACCCTAAGGTGCCCAAATAACTCCTTCAAATTTCTGACTTTGTGTTTCTTGTGAATGACCTTTGTCTCCAAGATATTGTGAGAACACACACAGGAGGGGGTACACTCTGCTTTTCTCATTATACCACAGAAACTCTTCTCCCTTCAGTTCCTCCAAGCACAAAAGTAATAGTGGTAATAATAGCAAACACATATAGAGTGCTTACTTTGTGCCAGACACTATTCTAAATTAACTCATTTAATGCCTTCAATCACCCTATGAAATAAGTACTGTTGTTATCCCCATTTTTACAGATGAGACAGAAAAATACAGAAGTTAAGTGACTTGCCCACCTATGAAATGACAAATCTGGAAGTGGAGTCCAGGCAGTCTGACTCCAGAATCCACTGCACCACTAATGCTCTCAAGGGACAGAACTGTGGCACTGTTCTGTAAAGGGGCCCCTTCCCGCCTTCCTACCCCCACTATTTTTTTTAAAGATTTTTTTTTTATTTGCCAGAGAGAGCAAGAGCACAAGCAGGGGGAGTGGGAGGCAGAGGCAGAAGGAGAAGCAGGCTCCCTGCTGAGCAGGGAGCCTGATGCAGGACTTGATCCCAGGACCCTGGGATCATGACCTGAGCCAAAGGCAGATGCTTAACCAACTGAGCCACTCAGGGGTCCCAATCAGCCCCACTATTTATACAAACTCTAAGACTGCACAGTATGTCGTGTCTTTGGTATCTATGGTGCCTCTGGCCAAATCGGACATCAGTGAGAGCTTCCCACTGCTACTGACACCCAGATAGACATATTTGGAAACAAAAAACTAGGACTGAGGACTGAGGGTTTAATGTCTTCAGAGTGACATGAAAAAATAATGCATTCACAAAGCAAGACCAGGAAGCTATAAAAAGGAACATTCATCCCCTAGGTATTCTCAGGCCCTAGAACACGGTCTGACTCTCAGCAAATATTCAATGAATATTTGTCAGATGAGCAAAATCATCAGGAACAAAACAGAACTACCTGCTACTACCATAATACTCAATATTGTCTTGGAAATTATAAAAGAACGGTGGGACCAAAAAAATGAGGTAACTGGTACAACACTGGAAAAGCAGAGATAAAAAACTTATTTGTTACTGATATTATTTTATGCCCAGGAAGCCCAAAAGGTTCTGATAAGAAAAATGCATTAGAAGGAATATATTCATAAGGTGGTTTTTAAGTTCAACGTACAGAAGTCAATAACCGTTCTCTATTTTAATAATTTCCTACAAAAAGCAATAGGGGAATTTTTTCCATTCATAAAAAAAGGAACATACAGAGAACAGCAACAAAAAGCTCTTAGAATCAAGCAGTAATCAAAGAAGGATCTTCAAAGCAGCCAGGGAAAAAGGACACCTACCAAAAAAAAAAAAAAAAAATTAGACAACAACGGACCTCTCAACAGCAGTAATGGAAACCAGAAGACAGTGCCATAATATCTTCTAAGTGTTTAGAGGGGGAAAAAAACATAATTTAGAGGGTGCCTGGGTGGCTCAGTCGGTTGAGCGACTGCCTTCGGCTCAGGTCATGATCCCAGGGTCCTGGGATCGAGTCCCACATCGGGCTCCCTGCTCTGCGGGGAGCCTGCTTCTCCCTCTCCCACTCCCCCTGCTTGTGTTCCCTCTCTCGCTGTGTCTCTCTCTGTCAAATAAATAAATAAAATCTTAAAAAAAAAAAA